>NC_051136.1:15294550-15451122 GCF_014839805.1 Manduca sexta | reverse complement strand
TTAGGCGTTGTCTTATCTGACGTGTATGGTGTTTTCTTCTATTATCGCTACGGTTGGTAGGATTATTGAGGTTTATTTGTTAGGAATAGACTGGCTTGTTTATGCCTGAATAGCTAGAAAGGCGGTGTTCGTACGGTTAGATTTTAACTTTGGCGCAGATGTAAGTTATGCAGTGAAAAAAGTGTCACATGAACAACAGGCTCCTAAATATTCCGCTATAGTCTAGTCTTCAGAAATAAACTTTACTAAACTTCATTTTTTAAAATCAATTGAGATTTCGTCATATGAAATTTATTCTTTCTTTTCTTTACTAGAAAAATATAAATTATTACTTTTAAATTTTATAACATAAAATAGCGAACAGCGAAATCATGGATGAGACGAATTAATAAATACGTTTTTATAGTAAATTTTAAGTAAGCGGTCTTTTGTATCGATATGTCATAGACCTTGCAATGTCATCGATTTTTTGCGTCGTTAACATTAATCAAGTCGTAAGTCAGGCGGTTGTTGATCTCTAATATATGGCTATTTATAGTAATTATGAATTAATTTCTTTCGATTTGAATGTATACTTTATACATAGTTTCTTTGTTTGTACACGTCATGTCTTAGAAGACTTACATTTTTGTATCTTGTACTTCTACAGTTTGAAAGTCAACTGCAGGTCGTTTCTAACAGGTTGGTTTGGAAGTATTTGTAGGAGGTTAATGTTCTGCATTGGAATTTTTTATATAACCCTATGATATATTTAAAATAGATCTTTCGTGTCCATCAGCCCCCCGTATATTTTTTCATCAAACGAAACGTCGACGCAGCCGTAACATTTTGTTTTTTTGTCAACTCGGCCGTGAAAAAAGTTAAAAGCTGTTTGTGTAGTATTACATCAAATTCAATTGAACTGCGTTTGGGAGCGTCACGCGGGGTGCGCCCGGTAACCTAGTTCCATCCAGCCGAGCAACATAGCCATAGCACACAGTAATAAGGATCGGAATAGCTCGACAACACGCACACAGCAACGTTGTAACATCGCGTAATGAACTGTGCGAACAACTACGCAATCCTATGAATATAAAACGCGTAAATAAATAGCAGATGCGCGAAAAATTCACCCCGTGCCGACGACACTTAGCATAATAATCGCGAGGGTGACGCGGGGACGTAATGTAGTGAACGGGGGTGCGCGCCCCCCTCGCTGACACGATTCTCACGCGACGCGACTTCCTTTCAGTCCGCAAATGAATGGATACAGAGTAATGACGTAAATACGTGTGACATAACGGCTGTGACGCCTTGGCCGGCGCGGCGCGGTCGCTCGCCCGTCGAACCGGTCGTTGCGACCGCGCGCCGCCCGACGGCCGCGCATTGTTCCCCATCTATAAATTGATAATTGTCTTACGACGTTTCGTTCAATGGATTCACTTTCTTTACGATACGTTGGTACGGACGTCATTGTGAATTATATATCGGGCTATTTTTACATTTCACGTGTAGGTTACGTCGTGTCAATTGTGTCAAGGGAGGTCATTATTACTTCATAGTACACACTACACACATTACCGGTACTATTGTAACTCGAATCATAATCTTTGTAAAGAAAATATTAATTTTTCGTTGTATGTAATCGGTTACATTATTGTAACAGTAAGCGTGGGTTTTTCAGTTGTATAGGATTCGGGGTAAATTTTACCGATATTTTTGCAATAAAATGATAGTTTATTGTTTGCTTTTGCTTATAAATTTTTAGTCAACTTGTTTTGCTGTTTTAAACATGCTAAAACATTACCGCAAGCACAACATTCACTATAATAATAATGTAATCGGAATCTTTAATAAACGACAACTTAAAGTCTCCGAAATAAAATGACAGGGCGGCTGCAGGCCGGGCACATATGCGCGCCACGGGGCACCTCGACCCCCCGGGCGAATTTGACAAGGATTTAAATCCCCCAGAGAGAGGGGCCCTCGTTTCGTGATCAGTTTCTAGCGCTCAGCCATATAATATTGCATTTCGCTTCGCCCAAGCATAAAGGAAACATAACAGATTTAATTTGAATGGATTTTAACTTTTATGACTCATGTTTTATCGTAACTTCAGTATAATATTAACTAAAGGTTGTCTGGAAGACATCGCCGATAGCGATAAGATCGAACGTTTCATTATTAATAAATGGTTATGTCCGATTAGTCATGAAAGTTATTTATTTGATTCAGTTATGGTTGTGATTTATACAGTTTGAAATAACAATTTATTGAAGGCCGTGTTCTATCTTTTAAGATGATAGAAACGTTACTAAATGAAGCGAAAATAAATAATAAATAAGTAATAAGTAAAGCTCTGTTATGGTTATAATGTCGATAATTTTTACATGTTTATGAGCGCTCCCTTGTGATAAATTGCTTTCCTAAAATTAACACAAACGGTGCTATTTATCATACTCTTAAAAATAATTATGCGTGTAGTTTGCTGGTTTGGAGAGAATATTTAGGAAACATTTGTATCAAGAATATTAAACTCAGAGATATATGTAAAAAATGTTGGTATGATTATTGAAACATCAATTCTATAAATCTTTATAAAAAGTTTATTTGAGAATTAAAAACTGAAACTGTAAACATTTCGTGACATGAATTGTTAGTATATTTCGATACAAAAGCAACCCAATTCCGCGACTTCATAGTGCGCCCTTGATAAAATTTGCCATGTAGTTATTACACCCAATCTCTCAATACAGGGGTGTGTAATCAATGCGTCCCCTCGTGGGTCGCGCGGGGGCCAGTCCGTCATGTGCGTCCGACGTATCCATTTGTGCTTTTGTACGCCCACTCATTATGCGCGCGGTGCGTCGCCTCGCGTGACACGATCTACTGCATCTGATGTTTTGTTGTATAATTATAGGGCGAAAGATAAGGAAAAGATTTTAAAGGGTTCAACTGATACTGTTTTTGTCTCGTCACAAAAGTTTCTAAATCATTATAATACATTATTGATATTCGATAACTTGAGTCGAATCTGATAGGAAGAGATAAAATTAAAAGAAGTGTTCTTAATGTCTTGTTCTTGGAATATAAATAAAAAGAGCACTAGAAAGTATTTGAACTTTCTCAAGGGTATTCAAAGTCGCGAGCGATGGGCCATTAAAATAAGACCACCCATTGTTACTTTTATTTTAGTCTTTCTATAAAGTTTAACAAACGCGAACTCAACCATAAATCAGAATAACAACCCTCTACCGTAAATAACATGTTCTACGTGTACATTAAATTAATTACTCAAATTAAAACAATTTTTAAATAGTAAAATAACAAAGGCTACGTAACTAACAGTAATTATCCGTAGCGGTCGTTGCGTAATTAGCGGCATAGTATTGCATAGTAATTTCCCAGAACAATTAGCATTGACGCCGCGCGACATTTCCGAGAAAACACCGAGCACGCAACCTTCCGTAGTAGAGTGCGCGACAATGGCACGAATTTAGTACCGGCGTCCGACGATTCGGGTACATTGCCTCCCTGCAACAAATATTTATGCGTCTACGTTTGGATATGGCGGGCGAACTGAGTAGTTACTTAGCTGTTGTTAAGTTTACGGCTTTTCGCAACTTCATCGCTTTCACGCAAAGGACTTGAGTTTATAATATATTGGTGAACGTATCAATTTGGTAAATTCTTTGTTTAATATATTCTATTAAAATAGTACATTTTATGTATTTATAGAATGTTAATAATAATGAGTTTTCATTGTGGAAATATTCTTTGTTGAACAGTGAGTCATGTAAGTAAAATGCAAAATAAAAGTGTTTACTTCATAAAAATTAACACCTTACTCAAACGCAGCATGCTAATGCATTAATAAAGTGATAATTATTAAAGTACGATGCAGCACGGTCATTAACAAAGCGTAAGGCGCGATGCACTGGGTTCGTTGACAGCAGCCCGGTCGTAGGGCGACACGCTATGCCCGCCTGCTCGTGCAGCGCGTTAATTTACCCCCCGATAGCATCGCACTCGATGCGCCCCTGGTCACGCTCCATCGGCAGCCGCACTTCAGTTCTGATTGTTAGCCCGCGACCTTTCAACCGGGGTGAATTAAATAATAATTTTTATTTTATTTTTACTTTTTTCAAGTGTCAATGTCTTGCCCTTGAATTTTCCGAGTGTGAAATTTTAAAGACATGAATGATGACGTAGACGCGTCTTATTATACATACTTTTTAATAGGTAGAAATTGTACTAAACAGATAAGGTATTTACCCGTTATCGAAGCCAAATTCTTAATTGCAACAACCGGCTCAATAGTACACTCTATATTTTTTTTATAGTTAGCTGTATAGTCCGAGGTTTGAGACGTCCTAGAAACACTTAAATAGCTATAAATATTCTAGTTGAAAATCTAAATGCGACTGCCGGTCTATCCGGTGAATAAGTAATCTAATATCCATCAAAGCCAACAGCAGAAGTCCATTTGACGGAAATTAATATGCATCGAAGTAAATATAGCAAGAGATTACCCTGATCGAAGCCTCTAATTTTTTCGAACGACGTGAAAGGTAGCTTAATTATTTAGATTTAAGGTTAAAGTTAGTTCGATACACTTGACTAGTCAGACGCGTCTACATAACCGAACAATTTGTTTGTTCGATTACCCTAAAGGTTATACAAAAAAGAGTATTTTCTAGTGAAAAGAATAAATAAATTATGCTTAGAAAATGATTTGTAATAACTTTATACTACAAAAATTCAAAATACACGATATAATATTCACAAAATGAAACTTTCAAGCGTGTCACACCAAATATTAATAAATAAGAGTCAAAATCGATTGTTATGTACGTGTCAAGTGCATTTTAATTAAAACAGAAACACACCAGAGGCATCAGACAATGAAATTTTGTATGAAACTTAATTATCATAAGTACACACCGCTGCACATTTTTAATGAACAATAAATATGAGAAGAAAGTCAAATTATGCGCTTCTGGTTGTAGCGCGTGATAAAACACATTTTATTGCTGGTTATATTGAACTATTATCGTTAAGTTACGCATATTTTTTTTTGTTTTATTGCATTGTAAAAATATATTTTCTGAGTTTAATGGTTATCTAGTTGTATGCAAGAATTTAATATGAAAGTAATACATACATATTTTTTATGTTTTATACATAATATGTATATCCTCCAAGACCAGAAATGGTCATTAAAAACACGAGAACGGTACAGCCGGGGCAATAGGGCAATGTATCTAAATACTTAATAACTCTTTTCGAATATTTCTACTAGTATGCTAAGTAAATCAGAGCTTGGGTTACCTTTTCCGTCGAACCGATTTACTAAAAAAAGAAATTAATTAATTCGATGCTTAAGAAATATATTCGGTGAATTTACAATATTAAGCATATGTGTATGTGCCCGATGGGGTAGGCAAATGCGTAAGTAGTGTAATCTTGGCCTGCCGAGCGTTTTACCCTCACTTGACTCAGAACTGGGAATCAAACGTCACGGTACACTTCCGTTGAATAACATTATTAATACTGTTCAGAAAAATATGTTACAAATGACTACCTGTAATTTCTCTGTACCTCAGTCGTGTGAAGTCCATTAAACTACACATATCAAACATCAAACGTGAACGGTGCGGAATGTCGATGTGACATTAGATTCCAATGCGGCATCACATCGGCGCGGCGCGTAGTGCGCTCGGGTGAACGACCGAAATCGGCGCGGGCGCGACCTTGCCTGCCACCGCCTCACCTACATACGCCGCAGCGGCGCACCAAAAGTCCACTTTTGCTTTCGACAATTCGCAAAAAATCCAGCCTCGCATCTTTGTTTCATTCGGCGTCAGATGACGCGGCTAGACTTGTGTTTATTGCATCCATGTTGCTCTATTTGTGGGCGGATGAATGGGTTTGTTCAGTCGTAATTTGTAGAAACATTCAAGCTTGCTTTACTTCTTATTTAATATTTTTTTCTTATTTAACAAAAGTTGTCGAAGCACTGTTCAAAGAAAATATCTTCACCAATTAAAATTAGAATGAAGCGTAATGACGTTCGATATCAAATTAAAATCCACCCCACCTTAAACAGAATTCTTCAGCAAAAAAACTTCTTAAAAAATTGGGTCAATTACCGACAAAGCTCGCTGCGACGTGCGAAGACGGTAGAGAAATGCAACCCCAGTCACGAGCGATGTGGCTTCACAAAGGGCGAGGGTGCACCCTTGATACGCGACACCACCCGCACCCGCCTCCCTCCTCGTCCCCTCGCTGCCGCGCGTTCGAGAAAACTTGCGGCTCCCGCTACCCACCGCCGCAACCACAAAGCTCATAATCGCACACAACTCGGCCGCGTCTCCGAATTATGTTATTCGATGTTACCTGTAGAACTCGACCTACAAAGGATCTAAAACGTATTTCGCGCGAGAATGCCCGGAGAAAAGTGTCGCCTTACCCGACTAGATAACCAGTCGTGCAGGTGAAATAACGTCACGTAGACGTCACGCTGAGGCACGTATGATTGATACCTACCACCGGCGGCGTCTTCGCCGTGAATGTATAAGCGCGCTCAAATAATAAAAAAACATTTTACCCGAACGCGTGAACAATGAGTAAAATTGTGAGTGTAGAATCGTCAGTGTGCAGCCGTCCAGCGTGCAGCGTGCGGCCGCGTCGGGCGTACGTGCGGTGAATGTCACGAGGCCGAAAATAACAATGTGTGCGTTCGGTCCGGACGGTCGTTCGGTCAGTGCAGTCTCGTTGCGTCACTGCACTGGACCGCGGGGCATTGCACCTTGCGTCGTCGTTCGCTCGCGACGAGGAACACTTCGAGTTCCGACCCTCCCTCTCGCTCGCCGCGCCTCTCTGGGCTCGCGTGCGCGATCGATTCAAACTATCCAACAGCTGATTTGTTGTTAAAGATCTAACCTGGCTCGCTGGTGATAACCGCGGTCAGCTGTCAGTAACTAAACTATCGGTACTTATATTTTATCTAGACGCGTTCATACCAATGCAATTCGGCGCTTGTGAGTTACTAGTCAGTCACTGTTCATGATATAAAATAACGTGACGTGGCAGTACGCGGTCTCATTGGTGTATGCAATCTGTCCATAAAAGTATATATTTGTTGTTTCAGCGGCGTGGCGGTGCTGAGTCCGACGGAGAGCGGCGGCTGCAGCGGTAGCGATATCACGGAGCCGCGCTCGCCGCGCAGCCCCGAGTCGTCGTGCGGCACCGAAGAGGGCGCGGGAGCGCGCATGCCGCCGTGGGCGAGTGACCCGGCGCCGCCGGCTCCGCGACGCCTCGCGGCCCAACCGGCGCCCGTCCGCCGCGCCAACCCGCCCGTCCACCGCCGTATTACCGAATACTTTAACCACAAGATGAAGCCGCAGAACGGCCTCAAGCGCGACGCCACCGCGCCCACCAACGATGACACCAAAAGAAAGTGCCTACCCAAAAACGGCGTCACGCACGACTTGGAGAAATATATCTCTTACTTATCACAGACGCTCAGCCCCAAAGTGTTGATGGACGTGGGAAAACAGGCTGACTCCTTACGGAGACCATCCGCGTCTGCTGTAAACGGCTTTGTGGACGCGACCAAACCGGCCGATCTCAGTAAATCAACATCCATTTCAAACGTTAACGCTATTGTCGACTTCAGTAGGTCCAAGGACATCAGTGACAGGATGCACACAACGATGAACGGTTTTGTTGAAGTGCGGCACGTTTCGGAGACACTCTCCAAGGAGAAGCCATCGGGCGGGCTTCTCAACGGGCTGGTAGACGGCAAGAAGCACGCTTTCGAAACAAAAACTACACCGGACCCATCCGCCAACTGCATCATGCCTTTCAACAAAAAAATTGGAGAACCTACCAAACGCAAAGTCCCAATTCCTGCTTCAAATGAAATGGTCAATATGAGGATAGCGCCTGCGACCTCTATCAATCAATCCCCAAAAAAATTTGCGACTTCCAAACCAGAATCTGTCAGAATTAATGGTGTCGTGAGTTCAACGACCAAGCTAGACAGCAGGATGAATGGAGTCACCTGTGGATCAAATAATCTCAGTTTAAATCCGATCACTGCGAAACCGGTACCGGCAAAAAAAGATGCGTCCAAAAAAAACTCGATGCCGGCCAAAAGAACGAATCGAAAATCATCTGCGTGTATTGCGAACAGTAAAAACCTGACATGGTCGAAAGCGAACAATTTAAAACAAGTTCAACTTCAGCAGAAACAAAACTGTGTTAACTCCATTCAAAGTGCTTCAATAAAACAGAACGGGACTGATATTAGTGCCGCGCCAAAAATGAGCATACCGAACGGAGTTCGACAAGTGTCGATGACGATGAATGGGAGTTTAGGAAATTTAAATGTACCTGTAACTAATCTGCAGAACTGTCACCAAATTAACATACCGCAGCCTTGTAATGGCACTGTGCCGTCGAATAATATACCCTCGTTTGTCGCTGTACCTCAAAACGTGATGCTCACTACATTGAGAATACCTCAAAACGGTTTACCGGCGCACACATTAGGGCAACAAAATAATATGACAGCCTTCAATCGGACAAACGTCAATGTGTCAAGTCCAACAAAATTAAGTGGCCAGTTAGTTTTTCCGCTGATGCAAAATATAAACGGGACGGTCGTTCAAATACCTAATCTAATGGCGAAGGTGCCCAACTTCGTTCTTCCTCAAACACCACAGTTGACTGCACAGAGACAGGACCACATGCAAAATCAACAAGCAGCGCAAATTCTCATAAACGGTACATTGTTGAAGCTGGCTAACACCATGACATCGACGTATACGAATGTGAATAAAGCTGGTCCGGTCACGAGTCAGTCCATCCCGGTGATGAATAAGAACGTTCCCGGACTACAGACTGTCGGCGTGACAGTTCAATCGAAACCGAATTATACTGTCAATCTTAGCCACCCGGTTCTCATGCCACAACCAGGTTTTATTGTCACTTCAGTGCCAAATATAAACGTGAAAGAGACCTGGAGTTACTCGGGAACCAACACCGCGTCTTCCTCGCAATCAACGTGCTCAAATCCTATAGCGAACCATCCGCCACCTGTGTTGGCGAACTTCGCCACCCAGGCGCTGCACACGAGTAGTATACCCATAGCGCCTGTGAAACCGCCCGATAACCCCATCCAAGGCACCGATCCACCTAGTAGCACGGTCAAGGAGCCGGAGATGAGTGAAGTGACAAATCCAAAGTGTGATATACCTTGGCTGTCTAAAAATGTTAACAATAATATTGTTCCATTAGAAACTAATAAAATGAACACGAGGCCTTTCGCACAAGTAAGTAGTTTATCAGATAAATTAGAAGAGTTAGTGACAGATAAAATTAAGGAACATAAAAGCGACGAGAGCAAGGACGAAGTGAGAAAAGATAGCGTGGTTGAGGAACTGAGGAAAGTGGAAGAAGTAGCGCGGAGAGAAGAGACGATATTCACGCAAATAACAGTCTTGAAAGATGTTTCATCAAACGTGCACAACGCTGTGATAGAAACAAACTTTTGTAGTACGACCACCGAGTCGGAGTCGGGGATAGGAACGGACAAGTCGATAGATTCTCCGAGCGACTCACAAACGAGTAAGGAATGCGACGAAGATTCAACGCTGTCGTTAAGTGTGAGCGTGTGTTCGGTGGAGGTTCAAAGCCAAAAGAGTCCGATCCTGAAGCAGCCGAAGACCCTTCGCTTCCCGCCGAAGAGCGCGACCAAGACGGACAGCGACCAGCGGACGACGAGCACTGACACCACGACCACTGTCACCGTGTGCCTGTGGGAGAACTGCAAGAAAGAGTTTGAGAGTGATCCCGATCTCTTAGACCACTTGCAGGTCAGTTTATATTTTATTAACTAAAGTGATAAATTCTTAAAATAACCAGACACTTTTTAAGGTTTTGAATACCTATCTATTGTCTGCAAAATGTTTAGTAATGTAAATAACTTGTATTGCGATTGTAACAAGCTTTTTCGGCTTGGAATTTCAGCTCTTATTGAGGTCCAGTCCTATCCAAGGCTTATAGCACACTTTTTATTAATAAAATTTTAAATTATATTTTACTAGATGATTCTTCAATATTTATTAAATAAATCATTTTGGTAACTTGCAGACTGCTCACGTGGAAACCCAGGCTGGGAAGGAGAACTACGTGTGTCTATGGGAGCAGTGTAAAGTCCGCGGCAAGCCGTCCTGTTCGCGCCTGTGGCTCGAACGTCACGCGCTGTCCCACGGTGGAAACAAGCCCTTCAAATGCATCGTCGACGGCTGCGAGCGTCGCTTCTCCACTCAGGTATAATTACGTTCCATTATACGTATCATTACCATCGCTTGTACCATCCAGGCTTGGACTCGCTACTAGTCGAGACGTCTTGGATGGTATTGGAAGTGGAACTTCAATAGCAGTTTTTGAATTGACAGTTATGTCTTAAATTGTATAAAATCATTTTGAAGATTGGCTTCCTACTGAGATTTCACTTCAACTATGCTTGTAACGGTAAGGTGTAATATATTTTTTACCTTTTTATGCATTTACAGCAGCGGAGGTTCAGATAATGTATGATAGAATAAGGCTTTCTAGTTGCTTATGGTATAACTTACGAGGAGTTTTTTCTCTGTGTAATATTGGCTATAAAATGTTTGTGGGTCCCACTGTGGAGTTTGTATTGGCATAGGGTAAATATTGGTAATTGATAATTATATTAACAAGTGTACATTAAACACATGGTCTTCAACATACGCGTTGTGGGAAAGTCTAAATATTGTTTTGTTTTATTTTCATTTTATAATTTTTTGTCGATTTAATTAATTATAATCAGGAAATTCTTGATGGTGAATCCACTGTACGGTGCAACCGTACATTTTCTTAGGTCAGCATTTATTCAATTGAATTGTCGATAATTATTATGATTTCTTTTTTCGTGTAGTATAATGTGTTTTCTACATGACGTTGATACTCTTTATATTCAATTTATCGTCATCAACACAGCGACTCAAAATTTATTTCATCAACATTATACTTCTTTTTGTTCTCTTCCTGTTCTTGCGTGTTTATGTGTAGCGTATAGCGTCTAAGTTTCTCAAATGTGGTTTCATCTATATTAGATCGTGAACGATCAAGATTTTATCATCCCCTATCAGTCGTCACATTCTGACTTCCAATAATTCTAGGACCAACATTTTCAGTATTGATGTAGTCTTCAATTGATGATTGTTTATCGTTATTTTATCAGAAATGACGTAACAAATCATCAATTCTAGAACAATTTACTTGTGTTACGTTCTCTTTTCCTAAGGTACCGAAGATGATGTTCGCCTTTTGCCACACTCCATGCAACTCTATAGCCGCCTCCACTTATCATTTTCTTTTGAGTAAAAAAAAAAGTGTTGTTTTAAAGTGTTTTTTGTTCGTAATCACAATGCGACGGGACGTGGAGTGTTTCATCAAGGACATGATGAAGTACAAGTACTGTTATAGGATTAAAAACGTTTCGATTGAACATTTCCCATACAGCATTAGTCTCATGAAATCTTTAAATTGACTTTCATGGACTTTAACTTCACGTTTATGAACTTTAACTTCACGTATTATGAGGAAGTGAGAATAATTGTCACCCTCATTTACCTCTAAATTTGCATTAGTCTTGACTTTAAAGATTTGTGTAACCATTGTAATTGTTCACTTATTTCATGCGATGACATAACAATTCGATATTTGTACTTGTTACTATTTCAATATTTGACCAACATGGGAAATATGAAATCGTTTCGAGCAAAATCGTGTAAGTTGATCGTATTATGATGGATATGTGTGTAATATTACAGACTTTGTTAGAGCGGCACGTGAATAACCATTTCAATGAGGCGACGCCGAACACAAGTGGAGGAAAGAAGACGACGGAGACAGGGTCCAAGCTCATCAGAAGGAATGGCAAGAAGCTGAGGTACCGAAGACAGCCATGGTCTGGTGAGTGGATACTTTTAAACATTCGGTTCAGTTTGATATTAAGGCTGATTAATTAAATAACCAAAATAATTTGAGCCAGTTAACTAGTGAATTAACGGAAGAAGAAGAGAATTGCGATGGTGAATGGGTATGGTATGAATACTCATTGGTTTTTTAGGTATTCTTCAAAGTAACTGGCCGTGCAAAAAGCAGAATATTTTGTCTATTGTAATCTAATACCTTTTTTACTAAACCGGATTAGATAGCCTATTTATAACGGCCCGTAACTTGTCTGTAACACAAACAATTATTTCCCACACAAGTCTTAGAGATTTTGTAGATTTACAATGTGAATGATGTACGTTCGCAGCGCGCATGTTCGACTTCTTCGACGCGGGCATGATGGAGGGCCTGGCGTGGCGGCTGCTGCGCTGCACGCGCTGGCGGCTCGGCGGCGCGTGTCCGCTGCGCGAGCCGCTCGGCCGCCACACGCTCACGCTGCACGCCGCGCTCGCCGCCACCAGATACAACGCCGTCGAGCGACGCAGGGAGGCGCTGCTCACCTACTACCCGCCGCATGTGTTAGTATATCGTATTCATTTGGTCTATCCTTCCAAAACCTTTGAAATCTTTTGTAGTCCTTCGAAATCCTTTCAAGTCCTTTGTAGTCCTATGTAGTCCTTCGAAATCCTTTCAAGTCCTTTGAAATTCTTTCAAGTCCTTTGTTACCCTTTGATGCACTTTTTTATTCTTCTACCCCCCAATTCCTTACTTTTTCCCTTCTGTGTTCTCTTGAATCTAGAAGGTGAATCCACTGTTTGTGCCTTGGGAGGGTTCCACTACCGGACCGCAAAAATCAACGTTACATAAGCTATACGATCAGTCAACTTACCCGAGTGAACCAACGGGATTTGTCTCAGCATCGACAGAGTCCTGTCGGTTCAGCAGTTATTGCTGCTGAACGTTTTTGACTGGATTAACGATTAAAGTATAACATTAATAAAAATCTATTGCCGAAGAACCACAAGCTGTAACACATATTACTACTACCCACGCTATAACAAATCTGGTATAATCGAATAAGATGGGTATGATTATAAAATATTTTATTTTGCTTTAAAGAAAATTAAAACAGTAATAAATATTTACATATCTCTATATTATTATTTTATATACCTATTATTATAGATTAGGACATTTTTTTAAATTCTCACGTCAATTGTGATGTTTCAGGTAAGCGATTATTTTTGGAGTAGAATTTGTAAGGAGTATCGTCCCAAGGTGTACGTTTTGTGGAAATTTTGTGGAAACTATAATCCTTATATTTATGAAATTGATCCCTATTTACTAGTAACGAAAATTCAAATCTAAAGTTTATTAGCATTATTGTTTTACAGATGTAAAAATAGTTATTTTCCCCTTGCATTATAATTGTAATATGTGAATATTGATGTTATGTGTATGTCAGAATTTAAGAGATACTTGCGAAGACCCTTTCTTCAAATATAAAACGAATACAAAAACCTGACTTAGAGACTGTTCTTTTCGATAAAATATCGATTTGATATCGATTTTAGGAATTTAAACAATTAATCTCAACGTTTCAACTTAACTAAGGAGAACCTTAAGACTCTTCTAATTAAGTTTAATATTAATTGGACTTTATTAATGTTGGTACCTTCGATCTGCCGACAGCAAGGAATTCGATTAGATTATTATGTTGTGGTATAACAGGTAACCCACAGGTGGGTGGTACTCCTACGTGTTTATGTAAATAAGTAATTTATTATACACTTTTTAGTTTATGTTTAAATTAATTTTA
Organism: Manduca sexta; assembly: GCF_014839805.1. NCBI lineage: Eukaryota > Metazoa > Arthropoda > Insecta > Lepidoptera > Sphingidae > Manduca > Manduca sexta. The sequence continues at coordinate 15,437,327 of NC_051136.1, read as the reverse complement.
TACAAATTCAATAAAATGTTTCTTTATATTTGTCTTGAGTGGACTATTTTAACAAAGAAAATAAATCTACTTTTTGTAATTTGAACTCGTGGAATTCGAAATGGTCAATTATTTATATCGATACATATAAATGTCGTATGAAGCTTATCGAGTTTGCTGTACGCCACACCTACACATTAATATGATATAGTATAAGTAAAATATGACAATAAATATTGGAATAATTTTTGCATTCTGTCGCAATACCGAACATGAGCAGAAAACTATTAAAGTGTATAATAAACGCTCAGCCCAATCGTCATTATTACGTTATTTTTAGATATCGATTATCGATATTTCTACCATTCCTCGCTTTACTTAAAATCATACGCTCCGGGTTATCATAGTGCATGTTGTCATTTAGCCTCTTTATTTTATTTTTGAAGAGGATCAACATGCATTGCATTCGGTGGCGCGCAAGTCGATTCGTCAATATCGATATCGACAATGTGCATCATTAGATGCTAGTTTAGATCAAAATTTTATAAAAGCCAAATTTTAATTGAATTTACATTTGACCTGTAATTGGCTCCTAGCAACTGTTTAGAATCGATTGGCAGGTATATTATTCCCGTTGGCACATTTCTTCAACTAAGTGTGCAGTTGGTCCTCACTTGTGATTAATGCTTGGCATGCTGTCTGTTGCAATGAAAATGTGCCACACAGAATATTTGTATTCAATAAAGTTGCTAGCATAACAGTAATTGTAACGGGGTATTTGAGAAATCTAGTTCTCTAATATCTGATTTCTAAACGTTCTGATTGGTATATGTAAAAAAACTGTTTTATTTTTTACCCATAAATATCGACAAAGTAATATTGTTTATTCACGTTTTTAGCACAATTCATTAGTTCAAATTTAATTTATTATTTTGTAGTAACGGAAAATATATTAAAGGATAAAATCTTCTAAATGTTGCTAGCATCTCACTGGGTTGCCAGTCCTAATTATGATTTTGTAACAGCGTCACAGTTTTGTTTCATTATATTCAGTTACATGCGTACTAACATTTTCAATATTCCATCCAGCATTAGCTTAGTAGTCAAGCATGAGTCCTATAGTTTTTTTCTACTCTAAGCAGGATTGCAACCCAATAAACACGCTGCAAACACATTCCAGTACATGCTAGATGATTGGAAAAAGTGCAATTGGCAAACAAAATGTCTAAAAGTTTGTGTGCTATATCAATTCCCTTTCAGATGCAGTATTGATAACATGAAGCAATTATCGATAATTTATCGATAGTTTGAAACTGTGTTTGCAGCTGCCTCTGTGTGGCACGGTTGTTTCGTGACGCTCAATGGTTCCTTTTTACTTGCAGGTTGGAGGACGAATGGGTGCCCGAGAAAGACGTGAAGCGGATCAAGAGAGTCGAGATCGCGTCCCTTCCCGTCAACACGAAGGTGATTCTGTTCGAGCAGTTCTGCGCGTCGTACCGCAAGTCTTCGTCACCGCCACCTGCCAAGTGTCCTCCGTCTACACCCGTCGCGACGCCCTCACGAACCCTCCCGGCGAGACACTGCACTTCCTCCCGACTTCTTAACAACCTCATCGCCAAGCAAAAGAAGACAGCGGAGACCAGAAACGGCTGCAGCGCGACCAATGTTCCGATGGTGTACAGAGAAGAAGAGAAGACGGAGCGGGTGGAGGTGAGCGGCGCGAAGAAGAGGAAGCTCGGCCGGCGATACGGCGGCAACGTGTTTTGGCCGTGCGGTCGATAATTGTGCGATTTGTTGGGCACGTGTTACACCGCTCTCTGTCGAATGTCGATTTGTGCGATTGTACATAGCCGACCGACGTTATCATTCAAAGTCAAAATGTATTTTTGTGCCGTCAAAATAAGTTTAGAAATCCGATATTTTTTCTTGAGCGTAGAAATAAAGTTGCTAGGTATAGTTGGCATTTAATTTTTTACAAGATAAAGTCGGTATAGTATAATGTAAAGTAAAAACAGGATTTTGAGCACGCATTTAGATTGTATAGATTTATTCGATAGCGAGTGTAACACGGGCCGAGACAGATGTTGATTCTCGAACGTCCGTCGTAGAGGAATTGTCGCCAAAGATTGTTGATACCGCCACGCGGCGTACACTGCTGGCGAACAGCAGGCGTAAATTTTAAAACACAAGACTGATGATTTAATTTTTTATAATGATATTTGAACGTTACTTGATAACGGGCCTTAGGTGCGCGTGCGTAACGTGTCGCCGCGGCGAACAACCTGTACAATGTACATAGTTAGTGCGAATGTATAGAGCGGCGGGAGGGCAGGGGGGGCAGGCGGGGGGAGGGTTGTAACATAGGCGATTTAGCTTAATTCTCCGTACGGGGAGCGAGGAGCGGCGCGGAGTTAGTCTGAATATATTTTAAGTTAGGAGTTAGCCGTGTCCCTCGGGACACGAGACGACCAGCGATATCGATCACTGCCAACGTGTACATAGTAGTAAGTAACGAGCTCGTTCGGAGTAGCGTAGTTGATTTGCGTTCGTGCGCTTTTAGTTTGTTTATGTGTCGCGGTGGTCTCGCTCGAGACGGGAACGTTCCGAGTGTCTTCCGGGTTTGGTAGCGTATTCACCACTCACCAAGTGCCTAAGCACGTTTACTACCACGACGTAGTGTTCACTTTATATCAGGTTGTACCCGTGTAGTCATATCAAGGCGGAGCTCGCGTTTAGTTTAAGTATTTGATATTCGACATCGTGAGTGCCGTCTGTCGTGTTCTTAACGAAGCAATCTTGTTTGTATGCGGAATCAACAGCTGTCTGTGTGTGTTTATAATAACGTGTTAACGACGTCACTGCCATTTTGGAGTTGTGTTTAGTTTTACAAAACCGTGTTTGTATGTTAAGCCGCGCTGCGTCGAGTCGATCGGCGAGGGCGCCGAATTATCTTAACAAATGACTAAATCGATCACAATTTTTGCTGCGGTCGATGTTTTATATTTATAATGCAAATGATATACAGATTCAATTATTTAGTGTGTGTTTTAATGTACGTATAGCCTTTGCAGTTGAATTCGAATATCAGATTAATATTTTTTTAGTGGTTAAGTAATATTTGGACGTGGCGACTCGTGAGGTCGACTCGGCGAGGCGCACCTTCAGCCTCGAAGATTGTACTGTTAGCAATAAATCTTTTGTGATAAGAAAGTAATAGTTAATGATAAATCTGTTCCAATAACCGCGCACAAAATGTTTGACGCTGTGTTTACGTGTTCGGTTAATGTACGATATGTAAGCGAAGGTCATTAGAATAAACGAGATGTATCGATAGTTGTTTCTGTCCATTCGTTTTACACAACACAGAGATGGGCTTGGTGATGAGGTAGAGGGTAGGCACTTTTTGATATTCCATCATCAAATTGCAAATCTTCGAAGTATCGATATCGAAATATCGATAAAGTCTCGGCACGTTGATCGAATATCAAAAATACTAAGTATGGCGTGTTTAATTGTTATTTATGTAGAAAGGCGCGATGAACAACACTGAGCCGCGGGAAACGGATATCGATTGATTATAAGTAGGAAATTATCGAATGTAGTTGGTTCATGTTCTTGTAAAGTATTGAAGTGTTTATGGTCAGTTTCCCGCGGCGGCATTGTCGTTCATCGGCGGGCTGTCATCGTCATCGTCATGTAGGCTACAGTGCGTGAATACAATAATGTCAAGCGAATGATTTTCATAGCGTCAATAGAACATTTTCTAGACAAGTTTTAGATGTTAAAGATAACATTTTGGATGTCCCTATACAGATGTTGTCAGATTAAATAATGCCTTTTTAGCCACTTAAGGGATTTTTACAATTGAAGATACAAAAACGTGAAATGTAATTTGTGTTCTGTGCTCACACGATCTCGATAGTATTTTTAGTTAGTGCCTATAGTGTTAAGTTAGGATGAATTTACGCGTGGACTCGGTGTTAACTTAATAATAAAAACACCATATTTTTCAGACTATCGCTTTTCGTATATGGAGATTCTATTAGATTCATTTCGTAGTTTAAAACGGTTAGTATAATAAAGTGAAAAACGTATGTGTATAATATAGAGGGAGCCTTAGGCGTGTCGTGAAGCACCCGAGCGGGCTGTCGCCGTCCCGCTCTCGCGCCGCGGCGTGAGCGAGACGGCGACAGTCGCCCGCGGGCACGGACCCAAAGAAGCGCTTAGGAAATTATCTAGTAGTCAAGTTGGTGCCTGATCGTCGGTGTGTTGTGGATATCGTATGCTGTCATGAATACCGTTTTAGACATCCCCTTTTGGAACGTTTCCAATGTACTGATTATTTCTTTCTTTTTTTATTAAATTTAAAATTTTAGTATAATTATTTTACAGCACTGATGGTAGTGCCATAATTGTTTTATTGGCTCGCTTTTGTTTTAATAATAAATTATTATTTTTATATAGTGAAATTCGACACCAAAATTAGGAAGACGTATGTTTTTCTATCCGTACAACAAAATGGACTTGAATATTTGATCTCAAATAGACAGTGTTTGGTTTTGAGAATGCTTGTGAACCTGAATGCACTATACACAATAACTCGCTCAATTCGTAATGTAACTTGCACCACGGGTGCGGTGCGGTATGTGGCATGTGGCATGCAGCATGCGGTATGCAGCATGCAGCATGGCGCGTGCGGTACGCTGTCTGCCCTGGCCTATTGCATTAGCTCGAGTACAAATGTTTGTTTTCGCTCCGAGGACAGCGTTACGTTTGGAATATTGACCGGACTATATTATAATATACCGCGTAATTCATTAGTGTTAGTCGATCGGAAATAAAATTTTAGAAGAGATATTTTGTGAAACGCACCTCCGCGCGAGAGGGTCGAAATTATATCGAAAGTGAAAATTAACACTTATAGTATTCATAAGCGCTAAAAGATGATATATTTTTGATCACTGCCACCAATAGTCGTAAAGTGTCGTATGTATGTGGACATCCCTTTGGTTTTGCATGTCAGTGGGCACCGGCCGGCTCGCGGCTCGGCGCGTCCTAATGTTAAGTTTATAATTTTGTACGTACGTTATACTCGGCGCGATCTCACTCGCATGCAAAATCGTTCAGTTCTGCCCGAGAGCATTCAAGCGGGAACGATACGTAGTCGACGGCACCGGTCCGAGTGTCCAGTGTTTGTGAGGCGTGAAACACATTACAGCGGCGATGCAGACGCGCTGAGTGATGTCCACCGTCGAGCCAACGGAATGTAAATAGTTAAGTATTTATTATTAAGTATTATTCTGCATAGTTCTGTAATTTGCTTCGCGCCGGCGGAGTGCGGCGGAGTGCGGCGGAGTGCGGCGGGGTGGGGCGGGGTGCGGCGGGGCGGGGCGGGGCGCGGTGACGTCACGCGCCGTGCGATGACGTCACCGCGCGGGTAGTCTAGCGGTAGTGTACGCGAGTTGTCTTTCATCATGTTTCCTATATTATGCGTTTATTATATGAATGTTCTCCTTTATTGTAAATGTTTGACGAGAATACAATAGTAAACTATTGGAAGCCGTATTCCGAATAGTGTGCACTACTTATATTCAATTTGTAGATATTTAATTATATATAGTATAATGTTTAATGCGTTGTCTTATTTGCTTATTCCCTTTGTGGTGAAATCCGTAAAAAATAATTTTAATTTGTACCCCAACTGACAATGGGTGAAGCTACCTCAATTACTTTATCACACATTTTGGGCATAATAATAGTGAATGTTTATTTAATGTGGAACCACGAAATTTGTTCAATGTGTAGTGATTTTAAGATTTTTTCAAATAAAATGGTTTGTCCACCTGTCACAAGTACTGTATCTTATATTAAATACATATTGTATGATTGATATACTATGCGTTTTATTGTACCGATTGTACCGACACCTCGCAGCTGCTGATACAAGTTAGAACAAAATACATGGAAGCTAGCATTACAATTAGATTGCTAACAAGAGTTCAATTCTATCCACAAGAAGTGACAATACATTTATTCATAAACCTTGCGTCTCTTGTTATTCCTTAAAACATCCCATCCTATTCAGTATTCATGACACGATAAAAAAATTTAAACCTTTTTCAAGTACTTACTTCTCAAGTTTTCTTATCTACAACCGTGCCAAAGTAATTCCACTGCACCTGATGGTAATCCAAGTGGGATCCAAACTATTTATATTATGTTGCTCCAATGTTGAGCACGGGCGTCTCTACCACTGAGAGGGATTAGGCCTTAGTCCACCACGCTGGCCTAGAGCGGATTGGTAGACTTCACACATTATTAAAATTCATAAAAAAACTTCTTAGATATGCAGGTTTCCGCACAATGTTTTCTCTCACTCTTAAGCGAGCGATTTTTCACAAAGAATGCACTCATAACTTTAGAAAAGTCAGAAGTGCGTGCTCTGGAGTTTTTAACTTGCGGACTATCTATTGCTCATAGTGTTAACTGATGAGAAATTATTACCTTACGCATGTTGACACAATTACTCCTTCCTGTTTAAACCGGATATTCACAGACTAATCCCGGCATGCGACACACTTACGTGGACTACTACGACGCGTTTTACATGGTTTGTATACGGTGGTCGCTATTCGGACGAATAGAAAATATATCCTACCTATCTATTAGGAGGTTTTTACAGATCTGAACAAATATGTACTTGGAAAGATGGTATTCCTTGAATAAATTTTATTTTGACTACCTACATGCCAATTGGTAGACTCATCACCTGAGGCTTTAATGTCTAATTATCTGTCTGATAAGGGAATGAGTCCCTCCTAGCCGAATTTCGCCGACGGGGCAAATCTTAACGAAAATCAGCCAAGTACGCAGGAGATAATATTTTTAACACTACTAAGCACTGCACTATAAAGTACACGTGTGTGAGCAATAACAGGTGCACTCTGTTCCTTCACTCTCATAGTCCGGTGAGACGGATACCTCGCAAGACCGGAGAGAGTTCGGGCGAAGGACCAACGACTGTACGTACTATCCGAGGCAAGGGTGTATCACACCGAAAAGTTCCTGACTCCGAGCTGCAACTAATTTTTAAGATGTATAAACCTAAATTCTAATATTTTTGCCACGACCTAGGATTCGAAACCAGGATCATATATCAATAGTCGTAGTCAAACCGTGTACGCTTTAAATACACCACCAAGGCAGTCAAATAATTAATGCTCGGTAATACTTAGTCAACACTAGAATAACATCACTGCAACTTTTCAGAGGAAATAGACAAATCTTATAAATTCTCCATTATCCTCTTTATTCATAGCGACTTCTTACCCAAGCTATTCAAGTTAGTTTTAGATTAGGTATAGTTCTTAAGGTTGTATGTAGGTTATGACACCTCAAAGAAAAAAGACTATGCAGTTATACTTACTGTATGATGAGAAATACTATTACATAAAAACACATAAATATATACTCATATAAGTAGTTCAGAAAAAGGTGTAACTAGTGGACCTATTGCGACGAGCTTTATTATTATCCGTACCATGATGTGATATCCTTGTATCATACATTGAAATTATAGCATTATCATAGCGCCCAATTTCAATACTTCAATCCTGAGCAACTGAGATATGTTTAAACCCAGTTTAAACCAACGTTGTCTGTCTGGTGTGACATGTGTCATTAACTTAGAGCTTTAGCAGTACCAACTTAAACATTTTTAATCAGCGATTACATAACTTTATCTTATCAAATTTTAAACAACCTAAAGAAGCAAGTGAAGGATTAGTTCAAATACCGATATCTATTCTCTCCAGCAAAGGGTGTATGGTTGTCTGTAACATATTGCCTCGAGTGATAAGACCGCTATATATATTCTATGTATTTTATTCTTGTACATGTGTACAATAAAGAATTAAATAAATAAATAAATGTAACGAAAAAAATATAGAAAATAAAACAGACATTATAACTTATAATACAACAACATAATTGACATAACTTCGTACACAAACCGCAGAAAGTAGGTAGAAACGGTAATGCACGACGATGCAGTTTATTAAGTTTCGTATTTCCATGGACGTCACGGTGCAATGTTGCTAGTAGGTACTATAGCTAAGGTTCCGACGTTTGATTTCGAGCCCGGGAACGGTTGACACAATCGTTTCACAAGGCAACACGACACTTGCCAGATATCGTCAACTTTTAATTATTACGGTTATTATAATTGTGATCGTTGCAGGCTTTTTTTACATAATTTTAATTATTTAACTAGTTGTTCACTTGGTAGTAGTAAGTGCCAAGCTTTGGTAAAAATCAATAGCAACAATATCTAGAGTTATGATCTTCAAAGCATATTTGCTACTTAGTACTTACTAATAGTACCTACGTGTTACATAAAACACCAAAAACTTACTTGAAATCATAGTAATCAAGGATCACAAACGCTGTATGAAAAAAGAACACAATTCTAAATTAATAATGCTCTCCGAGTTGCTCAAAGTAAAATGACACTCATAGTACATTATATCGATGGGTCCTATGTATATGGGCCAAACTAACAATTTGGCCATTTTGACTTTTTTATGGTAAACGCATTTTATCGATATAATGAATCGAGTGAGCTATTAAAAAAAATAGATTTTTGCATAGAAACACGATTTTTTATTACAGTATAACGGCATATGTAACATAAATTTAAACGTACAAGGTCCTAAGAGTAGTTAGAGACTTATACGCGGGGAGTTCCCGCGCGTTTGTTTACGGTTGGGACCAATCAGCTGGTTTGACACTTATACGTTGAACGGAACGGCCGCACTGTGATGAATACAAATCTAATTGTTGTGTTTTTGCGTTACAATTTAGTTTAATAAGTAAAAGCTGGCATCCAATTATCGTGTTAAGTTGAGTAGAAGTCGGAATTTTGTGAATTTGGCATTGATGCAGAAATGATCAAAAGTGTGCTGGACTACATCAAGATCTATGAACCGGTTGATTTACATTATTGTCGTAAAGACAGTAATAAACTTTATTTAGATGGCTCTTTAAGTTTTATCCGAATGTTCATGTTATACAAATAATGGTATGATTCAACTAAATATGGTAGTAAATGTGAGTCGTTGCGGCAATACAGGGATATAGTAAATAAAAATATTAATTTATCATTTCACCAGCCAAAAATGACCAATGCCAAATTTGTCATTCTTTTAAAAACGGTCCTGTGACTCCTGAGAATAAAATATTTTATGATAATCATATAATTAGCAAAAATCAGGTTAGATCTTTAAAGGAAAAGGATAAACGTGATTCACAAAATGATATTTTATTTTTATATTATATTCATAAATATTCTGCGCTACTTTTGATTTGCAAAAAGTGTTGTTGTCCCCAAGTGGTGAAGTTAGTCTATTTTATTACAGCAAAAGGTTTAAAGTACATAACTTATCAGTTTTCGATATTAGTAAGTTAATTGGTACCTGTTACTTATGGAATGAACAAATTGCAATGAAGGGATCGAACGAAATAGCGAGCTGTATTTTTATATTATTACATTGAATAGTCAAGAAGGTTGTCGATTTCAGATTTTGGTCAGACAATTGCATTGACCAAAACCGAAATAGGATTATGTTTTTTATGTATCTATACGCTGCTAAACAGTTTAATTTGAATGTAAAGCACACTTTTCTTGAAGTAGGCCACACGCAGAATCAAGGCGACTCCATACACGCCACCATTGAAAGAGCTTCAAAATATAAGAATATTTATACACCCTCTGAGTGGGGCTCATTGATTCGATGGGCGAAATCAAAAGGAAGTCCTTATAACGTCATAGACGTAGTTCAAAATATGATTTATGTCTTCAAAAGATGCAGACAAATACTCAGTTTAACTGGACTAAAAACTCAGAAGGACAAAAAAATCTTTGGTCTAAAATAAAACAAATTCGTGTAAGCCGAGACGAACCGTACGTTTTATACTATAAATATAATTTGGGTAGTGAAGATGCTATTGAAAATCATATTAATATCTTAGATCACCCAGTACGAACAAGAAGACAAATTGCCGATAGACCAACTGACATTCCTCTGCAACTGTTACAATCAACTATTATTACCAATACAACCTTCCAAGAAGAAAGACTTGCTTGATTTATGTCGAAAAAATATTATCCCACCGGTATACCATAGTTATTATGAAAATTTAATAGCATCTAATGACATTGTGACTATTAATGAAAGCGATAATGAAGACATTTTAATCATCATCATCATTATCTCAGCCACAGGAAGTCCACTGCTGAACATAGGCCTCCCCAAGGATCTCCACGTCGACCTGTTGGAAGCGGCCTGCATCCAGCGACTTCCTGCGACCTTAGCCAGGTCGTCCTTCCACCTTGTAGGCGGGCGTCCGACATTCCTCTTGCCTGTACGTGGCCTCCACTCTAGAACCTTTCGACCCCAACGGCCATCGGTTCTTCGAGCTATATGCCCGGCCCACTGCCACTTCAACTTGCTAATCCTATGGGCTATGTCGGTAACCCTTGTTCTCCTACACATCTCCTCATTTCTGATTCGATCTCGTAGGGAAATACCAAGCATAGCCCTCTCCATAGCTCGTTGAGTGACCTTGAGCCTCCTAATGAGGCCCATAATGAGAGGCCACGTCTCGATACCGTATGATAATGCCGGTGACATTTTAATAAGCACTTATTAAGAATTACTAGTAAATTTTACCATAAACGTTGATTTTGATAATTTTATTACTTGATTATACTACTTACAGAGATATTTCTTTTGTTTACATCAGAAAGGTTTTTATTTTTGTTATTTTTTTGTAATTTTATTAAGAAAATAATAACGTGAAGTACATAGTTTTGTTAATCAAACTAAGATCTTCAATAACAGTTTCCTTCTTATGTTTTTTGTTGGTAATTTTTATCATTAAAATACCAAAAAAGACTGAATACGGGTCCATATGTGTTCTTATAAGGCTAATTCAATTTTTATTTAAATAAATGAATAAAATTAATGTGTGTTTTTTATGATCTATCTGAAAACTCAGTCAATAGGTTAGCAGATTTTACAACGTATAAGTGTCAATGTGACATAAATAACTAAATATCCTAATATCTTTTATTTTTATGAATAAATTATTAACTTCTTCAATTGTTAGTTGATTTTATGTGTGGAAAATAAAAAAAATATGTAATTTATGCTGATTACCGTAATACGCGTATAATGGCCAATATGGCACATTGGCCCTTTTAGGGTGTTTTTGAAAAAAAAATATTTTAGCAAAAACTATCGTAGAAGGGCCAATGTGACGTACAAAAAAAAACGGTAAATGTATATATAAAATACTATAATATAAATGAGGAGGATAATTGTCATAGCTAACAAGCAAAATTTCATAAACTTCGGATTTATAAATCTAAAGTTATAGTAAATTTTAACTTTGGAAGCCTCTCCTGTAAAGTTGTAATTTTGCATTTTGGCCCATATACATAGGACCCATCGATATCTTAATTTAAGGATACGTGTCTTTATGCCTGAAGACGTGGGCAGTGGAACTACTAATAACTAAGTACTTAATACCCATATTTCCCCAAGCATATTTCATGTCATACTCCACTGACAGACTATTGGCTCATGATACAAGAATGCTAATTCTATATAACTTACTAAAAATATGATTGCTTAACCAATCCTGAAGCCTAGAATTGCACAGCCTTAATACGCTGCTGTAATACTGATACCTTTGAGGATAATTACAGAAATAAACTGCGAAGTCAATTCGTTAATTTTATCTACACCCTCAGGCATAACGAAATAAAAGTGGAAATTTAAATTATGGTTAATAAACGGGTCTGTAAATACAGTAATAGTGTGCTATCGGTCAAAAGCGGCAACTAGACAGTAATTGGCGTTAGATTTGACGCTTCGATATGTCCGGTAACTTCGAGCGGACTCGTGGATTAGCGCTTATTAAAGTTGGTAAGTACAGTCAAACGCGTGAGTGACATCAAAACGTATAATGCAATTATTCTATTTGTGACAAATATAATAAATGTGTAAGTTATGACGATTGTATGTTAAGACATTTGTAGTTCAGCGAGGTAACTAGATTTAAATCTAAACTGTATATATATACATGTAGATTGTACAGTGTACACCGTACAGTTTGTTATAAGTAAACGTATAAATCGCTGAAATGATTGGGATGTAAAGCACTGACAAGTAGTTATTTTGGGTACCTTTATTATATTTTGTTTAACAGCATGCATGTTAAAGTATTTTGACTATCATATCACAGGCACTGACCTTTTCTGTTACGATTTGCCTTACATTGAATTCTTCAGTAGGGGTTAATGCCAGGCAAAATTATAGCTGTAAGAACTAAACCTAAGGTGTATAGCTTAGATTCATATTAAGGACAGAAAGAAATAATGATTTAAACTTATCTTAATCCTTAAAACCTATGAAAATATACTCCAGTGTCATGTCAGTTTCCACATACGCACGCCTCATTTAAGGGGACCCTTATCTTGATAACTATAGAACACTATCGCGTCGACGTCTTTGTATATTTTAGCGCTACGTCGTCGCACTGTTATGTGTTTTTATTACGAGATTCCCACCAGTTAGAAGATAATAACGTATGGCGATCAGTGGCGAAGGATGAAGTTCTCCGAAAGGTAATCCAAAACATACAGATGCTTGCTTAAATGCGGTCTGTAAATCATTGTAATGATAATTATATTTTCCATAAATTGCGAAGAGGAAGCCGACAGGTAACGGGTTATATGGGGCTTTCGCCTGATAAATATTCCTTTTCTTTTAAGTATTAATGAACAGCACCACGATAGTGTATTTAACGTATTATTTATTGTCGAAGGAACTAAGTTATGCTGCGATACTCGCATCATTGAGCATAATAACTAAACATTTTATTCATGAAAACAAAATTATCAAAATAGGACATCGCGCGTTTGCTTTGATCGATCTGAAATGCAAACGTAACTAGAAGTTAGCAAAATTCCTGTCTACTGTATAATATTTCGTCAAACCGTTGACTTAAATTAACAGAGATTAATAAATGCGATACATTATGCAAATAACCGGTATAAACTTGCAAAACTAAGTGTGAACTTCGCTGTTAAATTGTCTATCATTTTATTGTAAGTGGAGCTTTATGAGGCAGTAAATTGTATAATGAGTATTAAGTCATTATTAACAGTTAATAAACTGTAACTTCACACCTGTGTTCTGGCAGGGTAGTCTGAGGCAACTTTTGCACCCATTGTTGTCTGTTCGCAATTAAGATGAATTAAAAAATAGCAGTTCAGTAGTATAATCATTTTCCCTAGGTTCTTGCGCGGCGATGTACGGAACGCAATCAGACGCGGCAATCTCGATTTTGTATAGAGACAATATGAGCCTGTATCGATATAATGAGTAGGTAACTGTTTAATTTAGGTATTGTTATATCCGGCATCTGACATAAAAATAAATAAATTAATTAAAAAAAATGTCTCTCGTTAGTGGTCCTCAAAGTCAATATGCTCAAGTCCAAATAACCATAAATAATAATAAGCCTTAAAGACCTTTCCTCATCCTCATCAGCCAACAACTGTCCACTGCTGAACAAAGGCCTCCCCTAAAGCGCGCCTCGTTGCTCGATCCTCCGCTCTCTTCATCCAGCGTCCAGCGTTTAAAGACCTTTACCGCCCCAGGAATAAAATTGTACCAACTTTATAAGTTATAACACTTCCATTTTCTTAAATAATTAGTAACTGTAATCAAAGAACGTCTTATATCTGTTAAAGTGTAAGAGAAACAAACGCTCGAGGCGAAGGACGCTGTTAAATGATTTACTTCATCAATTTGTTAAGTGATTCTTCGTTGTCATGTCGGTTAATTCAGTATACGACTTTGTTTTATCTCTAGGAAATAGGAATCAGTGTATGCGATTGTTATTTGTCAACTTGAAATTGTTGAAAGTGATTGCGAATATAAGTATTCTGGAAACTGGTTTAGAGTGCAGCTATTAAGTACATCCTCTTCAGGATATAAATGGTGATTAAAGTTCACACGATATATATCTAGGCAGTTCAAACACATTACTGGGAAATATAATAATATATTAGGTAGGTCTCTCATACGTGAGAGTCAGCCTGGGTAGGTACCACCGCAATGTCTATTTCTGCAGTGTGTAGTCACTGTTATGTTCCGGTTTGAAGGACAATGCAGCCAGTGTAACTACTGTACATAAGATTTAACATCTCGTGTTTCAGTTTGGCGAGCGCCGTGGAATACCAAACAATACTTTGTAATTTAAGGTGTTGGATGGTGTTTTTAAATTCTACTATTTACGAGCGGTCGCATCGCTTACCATCAGGAGAACGGTAAGCTCGTCTCTTCATGAAAAAAAAAATTCGTTTCCATCGTTTTCTGATATTCCCGAACCAATAACCAATTTACAAAATTAGATCGTTGTGTCATGCAAACGTGTTCTTCGTAATGTTATTATCGTCACAGGCTACAAGGGCGTACGAACGCTCTCTTCATTGCATAAAATACATTTCTCTATTCCTTTACGACGTCACATTAAATCTTGGTGAGTCCGGACCAACGGGTCATACATTCTCATACCGAGAGCCACCGATAGCATTACGACTGTAAAGTTTGGACCCTCTCCAAGAAAAGTCTCGTATTTTATCTAATTTGGCCGAGCAGTGGCTAGCGCAGGAAAAAGAAAAGTCTGTGTCTAGATATGCCTTTGTAAAAATTATAGCTGTAAAAGGGTGTAGAAAATAATAGTAATATTAGCAATAGCAGTGGCTTAGCTGGGTAACCAAGGACCCTGACGTAAAATAAAAAATGACCACCTTAGCCCAGTGTGCGAACTTTTTGGTGGGCAAGAAGTGATGTTAGTTTTCACATGGTTGTGAATAAAACAAAATAACCAACTAAACTTCAGGGCCTGGCCTACTACCAGGCCTCGGGTACCTCGGTCACTGCCTTTCATACTCCTACGTGACTACACCCATCAGTAATAGGTACCTAACCTTCGCATGCTCAAATATAATGGAATTGGGGTTTTATATATTATAAATTATTAATAATATCCCAAATATACTAGTTAGATAGTAGATTTTTGGTATGCAGCAAATACTCTACGTTGATAGTAAGTTTTATCACAATCAAGCGGCAGAGTGAGATATACCACCATGTATCAAGTATACAGTCTGTTGCTTAACTAATTATACAGTTGAAAGGTTTTTGTAGCTAGAGTTAATTAGGAAACTTAATGTTTGATGCTTCTAGTGCAGTGTCATGCTCTTGCAGTACTTAGAATACCAATTCTGGGTAACTGTATTGCTGATTCTAGGCTCTCGTGTTGCTTATCATCAGGCGAGCAACTTGCTCGTCTAACCCTTCATTTATATAAAAACCACAAGTCAATAATGCCAATTATCAATCTAATAACTAATTAAAGAAATCGTCAATAATATTAATAAAAAGTGTGGTGCCTCTGGCTGCTAGGAGTGCATGGTCAGCATTCTGACGGGTGCCGCGCGCGCCATCAGCTCGGCCACTCCTGCGCCGCGCCACGACCGCACACCACCTCCGGTGAGTACCTTATATTTATAAAAGTAATTAAATTTAACATAAATGTATTATAGTTTATCAATTATATCAAGGGATACTTCAATTCTATAGATATAAATGTTAAAAAATATTTCTAAATTAATATTTATATTTCCACCTAGGTAATAACTATTTTGAAATAAAAACTACTTTAAGATAGTTATTACCTATTGGTTGATATAATTTTTATAACAAATATTCTTAACAAAAATAGTTTTGATAATTAAATATTTAAAATCAATCAAAATGCAGAACGGAATTTTACTGACTTAAATTTGATTAATTTAAATATTCAAGGACCTTATAATTATTACTTATCTAGCTTTCAACTATGCTTATTTACTATAATAGTATTATTCCATCGAAGAAAATTTATATGTATTTGTTATTCATTAAAAAACTGTTCATAATTTTTACATCTCTTCAATCACAAGCATACCTTAACAGCTATAAACTAAATAAAAAATAATCATATTATTAATTTCAGAAACGATTCGAACGAGAGGTTTCTTCAACGATTTTAACGGGTGAGTGATTTTTATTACTTTTTAACATATAGGGCAATTTCTTCTGAAGAGAAATTTCAATAAAAAATTATGAGTTATTAGCGAGTTAGGTGAGCAGGATTATTGTACTCATTGAACATTTTTAAATTCATATCTAATAGATGCAATTTAAAATACCATTTTAATTTTTCATTTGTACAGGTATTAGTAAATTTCTAATGTTGCCATTTGGTTATGTATTTGCGAAGTCTTTGTTAATTTTAAATCCAATTTCATATAAACAGTGGCAAGAACGCTCAGAATTTTACAAGCCTCCCTATGGCACTTCGCTCTAAATAAAAAACTGTTGTAAATATTAAAAATAAATTTTTAACATATATTTTTCGACAAGGCCACAGGTTAGCAAATTCTTCAGAAACGGATGAAGTATAGAAAAGGAAGTCGTCAGATGTGAAGAGTTGGTGGAAGTTCAGGGTTGAAATGGCCATTACCTCACAGTCACGTGGTCATGTTGGTACAACGTGTGATGTGACGTAGTGGAAGTCTCGACCTGAACGTATCGTCGAACCCGCACCATGAGCTCCACGTAACAAGACAAAGTGAAGATTGTTTATACGTTGTGTTGATGTGTGTATGTATGTATCGTTAAAAGTTTTTATGATTTTATATTTGTGTTTTTATATAATTATTTATTTCAGAACTATATCTGTTTGTGAACTGTATTGATGTCTATTACTATAATATGTTACATTTTTCGTATTTGTTTGTTTTGCAATATTTATAAAACTTGTTCTATTTGTACTTTGTGTGTCAATACAAATAATTAACCTAACTCGAGTTTCATTCCTTACACATAACACAGAAAACACATGCAAGTCTAAAGTCTGCTAAGTACTTACCCAGGTATCCGTGTCCTGTTACAAAGCGTGGACACAGCCGCGTACGTGACTACGACGCGGTGTACAATTTCGCTGACTACGCGAAATTATGGTTACCATACTATGTCCCACTTGAAAGGAGATAGGCTATGCGATGCCTTTAATGCTATGCGATGAAAGAGATTTAACTTGATGTTGTCTCCGCCTAAAAGCTATGCGATGCTATTAAAGTCAATTTAGCGATGGTATTATAATCACTTGCATAGAGCTTTGCGATTTTGTATATTGGAATTAATTTACTATAAATTATAAAAGATTACCATGCTTTTTTCACCCTTACATTAAATATCGTAAATTATTGTGCCTCTTTCTTCTTTACATAATAATCGTAAAGAGACGAGGTGAAAATTACGCACAAATTATAAATATATGTCTAATATAAAGAATTTAAGTATATTGACGAAAAGTGGGTGCCCTGGTTGCGTCTCTGCATACCTCTGCGGGGATAAATACGTTATATGTGTTTTATAAATTAAAGATTTTTTATGAATGGATCTTTAGTTCGATATAATACTTATAACATATAGAAGCTCTGCTCAAACTCAGTTTATAAAAATCACACCTTTATTCCCAAAAGGATAGAGATAGATTATATGACACTAAATACCAATATGACCTGTTATAACGACATTGAAGGGTCCTCCAAATCTGGACGCTATAACTGATAGTCGTTATATACGACACGCTTGAGTATATTTTTATGCTATCTCACCATTTAGTCATTATAACCGCGCGTTATAACCTGTCTCTGCTGCATTTTTATATCGGGTCTACATGACGATTTGATTTATTTTTACCAACTCACGTTTTTATTGTTAAAAACTTAATATTTCTCAGAGTACCATTTAAATTCTAACAAGTATACGTTGTTTATTACTTACACTATAAGTAATAAAATAACTTACATAAAACTCTACTTATATTCAATAACCAACTTCCAGTACTCGATGCCGAACTTGTATGAAAGGCATGAAGCCTCGATTGCGAACTTTTTTCACACCTTGTTTCACGAGCAATATCGAAGCTTAAGTATTGAATAAATCCGGGCCCGCGCCATTCATAACTCGCTGATAAACCCGCAACTTTACCAACACTCAACTTAGGACGCCAGTGTTGGCGTGCTATCGATAATTTGAGTCTATTTTTTATGCAGAAAAGAATATAGTATTGTTATATAATTTGACTTATAGATAACCATAGTTTTTGAGCTCACACTTATTTTAAAGGAATGGGCATCGCCACACTTCAAATACACAAACTTCGTAAAGTTGAAAACACATATGAAATTGAAGTCTTTTTATCAATAAAGGAGTATAGTTCTATATATGCAGGTTCTGTAGGAAACAGCTGAGATGTGAATGAATGGTAATATGTATAAATAAGTATAATTTTATAATTTTGTACAGAAAGAAAACATAACAATACAAATTCGTTTTTTATCGATAACTTAACGGTATCGTACTGTCGCATCCTTATCGTGCGAGAAGCAAATCCCAAGAGCTAAACTTCCAACATGAATAGAGTCCGGTGATTGATTGTAGAGTATTCTTATAAATACCAAAATATCAAGGCCTCCGCCGTGACGAAACTTATTAATAACTGGGGATCAGTGATGAATAGCCAATGGTTGCTTATTATTTCCGCCGAGATTTGTGAAAACTTTAGTCTTTTTTCTTGGTTCTTGATAAAAAACGTATTTTTAATTTGAAAGTAATTTTGAATATCCTTACACGTTTAGGTAAATTGTAGATAGTGCAAGTAACAAAACAAGAAAACTAGATTTCCGTTTCAATATATACGTGTATAACAAGATGGGTATTTAGACAGGAAGGCTACCTACTACTAACAAATATCTCTGCAAAATTTTAAAGCAATAGTTACATCTCCGACTAACCTTTCGGAAATAAAGCCGCGAGCTTAAACAAAAAAAATATGTTGAGACATATTTCGCCTTTAGACTCATCTCGTACCGGGCGAGGTTTAAAAATAATTTATATTTTGGTAATTCCATATTTTCATCATTGAGGTAGCTAACTCAGACCAAACCTGTTAATCGAATCAACTCATAATTTGACCATTCCTAATCATTACTCACTATCGACGTTAGACCTAGATTTAGAACTAGAAATAATCTAAAAACGACCACCGAGCCCATTCCAGTCCACAGCGAGTTAATAAATTAGTCACATTCTACGGGTATTGTACTGGACCCTAATTATCTGTACATGTCTGTGGCTTTTTAATTATATGTCAAAAGTTCTATGGGTTAAAGCTGTTAGTTGAATGTTTTTGTTTGAATCAGGTGGTTGAAATAGAAGGTTAATGCCATATATTTATATAACGAGGTCTATTGTTGCTTCTAATACACGGTATATGTATAAATAATGTTCAGTTAACATATATTTTATATCCGCTCCGCACCGTACACAAGGTGTTAAAACCCGCCGTAGTGGTTCAGGTAAGTGTTTCGCGTTTCGGGATCAGTCAGTAGATATGGAGTTCCAACAGGCCGGCAAAATTGTGTCGACTGTCGAGGGGTAATCATCTCTCGTAGTCTACATTCTGTTGGACCCCACTCTTACCATCAGGTACAGGGGTGTCACTTCGCCGTGAACATACAAAAAGAAAACACATTACGATAATTAGGTAAATATGTACTACTAAGTCTATGAAACAGTTAGTCCGTCAATAATACGCGAAATGTCGCCTGTCCCTCGCCTATACAGATTATATAACCGAATTGTAGAAAAATCTGATTGTATTGACATATTTAATGACTAGCTTTCTATCTTCAAAAAGAAAATATTGAACTCGCTTGTTGTAACCTAAATTTAGTTTTATATTCAGTCTTATATTTGGAATATACTGCACTTACGGTGCAGCCAATTGTTTATTGTTATGTATTCAATATGTTCATGCTGTGACAGCCTGTAATTAAAACAGCACTGCAGCAATTACTTATGGAATTGTTAAAAAACAAACTATGTAAGGTGTATGTTTTGTTGGCTGTTCAAATAAATAAATAAATAAAAACAGGTCGCGTTAAAAAATCGCAGAGTATTTTTCGCAGTGCGCACTAGTCCTTAGGGAAGCATCCATAAGTAGACCACTATAATACCCCATAACGGTGTCCCTACGGAATAAACCTAATGGCTAATTTAAATATTAAAGTGCATCTCCAGTTGTATGTTGGTATTTACCCTTTTAATGGACTATTCATAACTTACACAATATGGAAGTAAAATATACCATGGGCGCTATCATTTACTTTCAAAAACGGACTGATTAACTATATTTTTTGTCTTCTCCTAAATATTGATAATTTAAATAACTTTATATACAGCATGATTAATTTAAACACAATATACCAAAAAACGTATAAATATAAAATAGATAGTTTAAAGCTAAAAGGTTTGTTTGTTTAAATGCACTACCGATTCGATTTGAACAAATATTTTATGTTGAATAGTCCATTCATTAAGGAAGGCTATAGAACATAACGCTTTGACCAATGGGAGCGGAGCATCAATGAAAAATGTTGCAAAAACTGTCAATTTTTTTCTTCATAAGAGTTTCCGTCACGTGCATTGGGTAAATGGTTAAAATTACGCAATAATCATGTACGGTAGAATCGTTCCTCTTAAAAAGTTTAAAAAAATATAAAACCAAGACTCCGCCGCCACTGTCAGCCTGTCTAAATGCGATAAACTCAAAAACAACGAAAGGAATTTCGATGAAATTAGGTATGGATATAGTTTGAGACCCTGGGCAGGACATATCCTACTGCTAATTTCTATATCCTGGAAAACTCTCACGCAGGCGAAGACGCGAGCAATATTATATATAAACATATGGAGACTAGTGCCTGATCTAAGTGTACGTCGTGTGTCAGGTATGTATATTAAGTATTAATTATTCTATAGTGTTTTAAAAATATTTTTTTATAGTACCGAAACAAGAACAATATTGGATTTTTATATTCGTTATCTTAAAATGCCTACGTGCCATATTGTATGGATGTCACACGGGCGGCGGAAACTACTCTCGTTAAAAGTTTTCGTGAATTTTCACAGAGCACGTTTTTCCACTGTTTTTCCTCTGAGCCACGACGTAATTTAGGTTTTCTGAAAATTTTAAAGCTTGCTTAAAATATTTACTCAGGGGTAGGCAGAATTGGTTATGTAATCATGATGATTGCTTAATACTTCAGAGTCCTGGCTTATAACATTATCTCCAGTAGTCTAGAGTCTATCGTCGAGTCCTTTATGTGTTAGTGTAACATTTGATTCTAATCAGATTAGTGTTTGAATATTAGAAAGGCGTCGGCAATAAAAAAAAAGGTTTTTTAAATGTTTTCTATTGCCGTTTAGTTATAACCATAGAAATCACGGAAATATGATATTAATCTGAAGTAATAAATGTCTCAAATCTTTCTGTTGGAACTCCTGAGAATGTACGCACTTTTTTACAGAAACTTCAGCTTTGGAAGAGCTCACTCCATCCGTATTTACATTGAAATATTCATAAAAAAAAATTAGATGAAATAATTTATATGAATCTGTAAAATGTTTGACATTATTTAGATTCAGCAAAATTTTTACTCTACCACCAATTCAGAAAGCAGTTGCCACTAGAAAACATCGGGCAAGAAACTCTAGCATTGATCATTTCAAAGGTATAAAGTAGGCACAGTTTATAAATACAAAACAGGTAGTACAGTGATACAGTGACTTTTTTATTTATTTAGAGTACTAGTGCACAACTCTCTCAGGAATCATGAAATATGTTGATATATTTTTTTACTATAAAAATTAAAAATATTTGATATAGTAAGCGAAATGGGTAGCAGTCCACACAAGCAGCACCCGTTCACGAATCTGACTCATGTGCCAGCCATCGACATCCTCAACCATGCTGTAGGGAACTAACGGACCAAACCCACAATGTCGCCGTTCTTCTATCAAGCAAACGATCAAAACAAATCATAACCATATATTTACTTCAATAACTCTACTATAAGTTCTCGAACTAACATTGCAGTCATTCATTACAGCAAAGCATTAATATAGAAACGATAAATAATAACAGGCCCGTGTTGGATGCGAGTTATTAGCCGATGATTGGGGCTATCAATTGCTATATGCAATGCCCCCGGGTCCGCTCCACTACAACTAATCGCTTTAGTTGCGACCTGCGTGATGGGACGCAGGCGGTTGGGCGTTGGTCTAAATACAAAATAGTTTGGTGAAGCAGTTTTATGATTAGATTTGGTAGTCATGTTTTATTTCTAAATATGAATAGATGGATTAAGAATATTTTAGTTTAAAATGTATATTATTATTTATTTCATGTGACCAGTGGAAATCACAAAGAGCCAAAAAAAATTCACACGTATTCCTGTTTCAAATTATATTAATATCATGCCGTTTTCATCGTAAATATCTGTAGGCATTTACAATTTATCATCAAAACTTGCTTGGTATAGAATTTATTGATAAATATTATGGATGATTAACGTGAGAATAATAACCCCAGATGTCTAGCTGATAATATTTAAAGTGGGACTTAACAATGCTTACTTATTTGACAATAGAAATCAAAAGGGTGAAATTTTCTGAGAGATAACCCAACACAACATATAGGTACTATACATAAATGCGGTCTACAAATCGTTCTAATGATACTTAGATTGTACATAAAAGGAAGCCGGCAAAAATCGGGTTAAACGGACCCTTCACTAATGCCTAATAGACTTTTTTAAAATTGTCGCTTCTCTCATGACTTAGGCAGTAGTTTTGGCGGGCGAATGCACAGCGGACGCAGTTTAAGCGGCTCCAAACGGACTGCTATGTTGATTGGTTCGTATATTTTGTTATTTCGCCGCGTGTTGTTCTGTCGACTAATCAAATTCATGAGGTCGTTTTTCATTTCGAAATGTTTTATTGTTTTTTTTTTTGTATCTGGTTACGCTGACGTTTTCTGTTCATCGGCTAATGGTAATAAGTGTGAATTTTACTTACTTGCATATTGAGATGTAATGTGGGTTTTCTAACTTTACAACATTAAGCCTTCATACTGTTTCTAATGTGCCAATGCTCTTCAAAGAAGGGTTGCAAATGATCTTTATCGCATGCGGCAATGATACTATATAATCATCTTGTATTTATATTTTTTTTTTGGCTGGGGTTGCTACTGACTTTCCCTTTGACGTCTCGACTTTGAATCCCGTTTCGGGCATCGACATCGGTTTATTTTCTGATATAGATATAAGCTCGCCCCCATCACATCAACACAACAGTATGTGCGTTTCTTTCACTGCCTACCTCCTCAAATATAAAGGCGTGATGTGTGTCAGATTTTTTTATTAACTAAAGCCACATACCCAAGAGGATACAAGAGTACCACTTTATTGACATTAAGTTAAATGACACTATCATTTGCATATAAAAGTCATTACGATATAAAAATGGCTGATATTTTTTTCTGGCCCAGCAAAGTCACTAAACTGCCCCTGATGGTAAGCGCGATGCCGTCCAGATAAAGTATGGTAACAGATGGCTATCTTATGCCATTCGACACAATTATGCCGGCCTACTAAGATTTCATTATATTTAAGAGGTAGCAAATGCCTATAACGCCGCCCGCGGGCTCTCACAAATGGATTACTGGGATTAGAAACCGCACGCTTCATGCAGCTCTCTTTTGGAAATAATGAGGTCTGGACTATGTGTGGTATTCTTTCTACTACTCTACTGTTACATGTGATAGTTGGGAAGATGTTATTATGTAGATTTTGACATACAGGAAGTCCTGGATTGACATGACTTTTTTTTAAGGAATGTGTGCAGTAGGTGTATGTGGGAAAAGATTTCCACATGAAGGAAGTCGTAATGTAGTATGAACTTTTAAAATATGTTTTGTTCAATAATAATGTTGACAACTTATTTGAAGTCATACGCTACAGTTAAAAATATATCTAAAATTTATTTAAATAAGAAGCAAAACATTCCTGATATTTATAAACTCCAAAATAAACACCTATTTATTTTATTTTGAACTACGTTAATGTTCCAATAATAAACTTATCTTTATTATTTTCTCTCTTACATAAAATATTGTACTTCACATGACCGCTGGGCGTCATAGAAATGTTGCTTAATTACCAAAGTGCCGAGACGTATACTTCAAAGGTGACTATTTGGAACTAGTGGCATTTAGATGGATGTATAAAGGCGTTACACAATAGGGGGCGGCATCGCGACGCCTCTCGGCGCGTTGCTAGGCAACCGCTGCAGCCAATCGATACTCCCCCTAACTCTGCTCATTCATGTCCCGCTAATGTACACGCGACGTTACCATGGGTCGTTTTGATTTTTTTGTTACGTCATCACTATTTTTTTTTTTAAATGTGTTCTTTTATAAATCGCTACTAGTTTGCTGAATTAAAAAACTAAAAAGATCACTCGTAAAAGGTAAAAGTAGTGTCCGTCCGTACAGTCTTGTCATCACACTCTATGAAGACGCTGTGCTACTACGTAGTAAGCACCTACATTATTTTCTTTTTTAATAAATATCTTTAAAATGTTTAGTACTAACTACTAGGAATCGATCAGTTTAAATTACTAGTGGTTGTAGTATATATCCACTTAAAGGGTTGCAGACGCCTAAATTGTTCACCCAAATGTTCCGTGTTTGTATAAGCCGGCCCTTGTTAGGCTTAAACGAAGTGTCAAATAAAAAAAAATAAGGACCATAATATTGTCTTAGAAGGACAAGTAAAGTTCATTATCATACCAAGTTTGTTAATAAAACCTCGTGATGATATGATTTCATATAAAATAATTCTATATATTACAGTATTAAATCACCATTAAATAAGTTACACACACACATCATCACGCATTTTATCCCCGAAGGGGTATGCAGAGGTGCAACCAGGGCACCCACTTTTCGCCAAGTGTGTTCCGTCCCATCATGTGATAGGGGGCGAGCCTATCGCCATATCGGGCACAAATTCAGACTCCGGGCTGATACTGAGCAGAAAAACTCAATTATGACTTTGCCCGACCCGGGATTCGAACCCAGGACCTCAGAGCGCTGCCGTACCGCGCATGCAGTAGGTACAACTACGCCACCGAGGCAGTCATTAAAAATTAAATTAAATAATTTAAGCTACAATATTTATCTGTAAGTATACACGTGGTAGGGTGCGAGAGGAACCCCCGCCTGCCCTTGTACTCGGTGTCAACAAACTCTGCCTGTGCCAAAGTCAAGCTACTGTAGGGCTGCCACACTTTCTAGAGACAAGACGGGACATAAACTAACCTAAAAAGTTCGGAGAGCTCCTTTTTTAGTCAAATACCCTACATACTTAGGTATTTGACCGACTCACTAAAAAAGAAGGACTACTACAGTCCCGTATATTAGTGAAATATATTTAGAGTATAGTTAGTTATAATCAGAATGTTATTCTGAATTTTAAAACCGGGACAATGGAATTATTGGTTAGACGTGACTAATCAGGACTTATCCCGATATATCCGGACATGTGGCCACCATAAGTATATACATAATCGCATTAAACATTCTACATGCGGTTGGTAACTGGGTGAAATAACTTGCATATAGTGTTCATACCGATTAACTATTGGAATCAGTAATCACACCTGTTTCGATGTACGAAGTTTCGTATTAAGATGCTCCCCCTGGAAAACAGTGCGCTAACCGTGCTTTTAGAAGCTAGCTACTGGAAATTTATAGAATATATAGAAAAAAATAAGCGACGGGAGCCTGGTTGGCTACGGAACGGACAGCCGAGACGAATGTCAGCAAGTTCAATTCCCAAGGGCATACGGCTCTGACTTTTCTAAAATTATGTGTGTATTCTTTGTCGCTTACATAAATGGTGAAGGAGAAAATCGTGAGGAAACCTGAGAAGTTCTCTATAGGAATTTTGAGGATGTGTGAAGTCTACCAATCCACACTAGGCCAGCGTGGTGGACTAAGGCCTAATCCCTCTTGATAGTACAGGAGGCCTTTGTCCAGCAGTGACACAGTATATAACACAGCTGATATTATTACTGCCGAAAAATATATTTTCATGATTCAAAGTTTTTTGTTTAGTCCACCAAAAATTTTAGCAAACATCCGACTTGCGCCTGAAATAGAACAGTAAAACAAATTGTTTTTATTGACTTCATAAAATCCAAGACAGAGCATGTCTTAGGCGCGGCGATTCTAATTTCCTTTACGAAATACAAAGGATGTCACTCATCACCATAACTATGTGTATAAACTGGAATAACAAACCGGGAAACTTATCCAATTTGTTTTTTCAGATACTCCCGTGAGATTGGGGAGCGGTCGGTACACATTAGAGGCAAATTAGCGAACACCAGGTATTTTTTTATAAATATTATAGATCCAAAATGTTATTTATGTTTGGATGTTCGTTACAAATTAATGTAGAAACCACTGAATGGTTTTAGATGACATTTTTCACACGGATAAATCATGTTCTTGGTTAAAACATATGCTAATTTTTACTAGCCAGTTTGTTCTTGTAGGAAATATTTGAATTCTTTTACTTAATTTTTTGTTAGCATCGAACAGATGGCGCTACTTTTGTAATGGCTTTTGTAGCGGAAAACGCTTTCCACATGGCCTACGCCTCGAGCAACATCTAGTACTCTTTAAAATACATACATTCCATCACGCTTTATTCCCTTTTCAGGGATAGACAGCAGTGGCGAAGGATCAAGCTTTTAGAAAAAACCCGGCATAATTTATAGGTTCTTATAGTACGCATAAATGCGGTTTGGAAATCGTTATAATGATAATTAGATTTTACATAAATTACGAAAGGGAAGCCGACAGGAATTGACTTATATGGCCCCCTCGCCACTGGTAGACAGAGATGTAACACTACTGACAACAAATTACTTAATTAGGTTACCTGGAAGAGATCGCTTGTAGCGATAAGGCCGCCCATGGTACACCACAGATTTAAGAAAATGTATTAATCTTGTTTATGTCTCTCTATTTAACAATGGTTATAATAAAGAGTATTTGTATTGTATTGTAATTATCTTTTCTACTCTATGCCGGAGTTTTTATTATTCTTGCACTAACAATTTGACTTTTGACAGCATTTGTCATTATGAAAACAATCCTATTATCTATATATGTACATACAAAAAATGTTAATAGGCCGATGTTTGTGCACTATCGATATTAAAGAAGAAAACTAATAAGATGGCCTTTATAAACATTGTATTCAATATATATTTGGGAAAAATAACCCAAAACAATAGTATTAGAAAATTGGCCGTCTATCTGTATGTTTGTACACGTATCACACAAAAAATACTGCATGAAATTGAATGCAGTTTTCATCGATGTTTTGTTACAGGTCTAATTTAAAATATAGGCACCATATTGAGGGAAATATATTATAAAGCTCCTTTTATCCCAAAAAACAAATCACGCGGGCGGCGCCGCGAATAGAAGCTAGTAAAATATATATGTTTTACCGCAAATTAAATTACAATCAACAGTTTATTATGAAACAGTTTTGCACCGGTAATGAATACGTAACTGGTTGTATTTATAACGAAGGCGCATGGTCCATCAGGGGAGTTGAGATTAAAAAACGCTGCGAATAATTATTATTAGAATAAAGGCTATTTGATTATCTTTACTATTATTGATTGTTCTGTCTTCAGTCTTGGAAATCTTATAAATAATATGAATGACAGATAACAGAATCTTTCACCTATAAGGTTATTAATTCAGCACCTAAAATGGATAGATAGATAAGCGGTTTTGTTTATCCTAAAAGCATCCCATCAAGATTATTTTCGATACGATGATAAGGTCACCCTCCCATAATAAGATGGTGGGGTTGATCTTTATCACATGGTGGGTCAGAACTACAAACGACAAACATGACACGCTGTAACATAAGCTGTGTTACTTATTTTTTTTATTATGCTCCTCAAACATTTACGTCATTTGGAATGTAACGCAAAAGTGGTATATAAATGCGGTAAACAATCAACAAATTATTATCGTCTAAAATCTGTCAGTAGACCTAAATGTAAAAAAAACATAAAGAGATGCAATGTTACCCAGTGACGTCATCAGGCATTTCGAGTCGCGGAATAAAGAGTAATAGCGTTATACCCACACGCAAAATTTCAAATATAAATAGCTGACTCATTCTTTAAGAAACTTTTTTCCTGGCTACACAAAAAGGCTTAATTTTGGTATTATTTGTTATTACGTATAGCGTAATTGTCAAAATGGATCATAATAAAATACAATTGCTTTCTTCCAAGATAAGAAATCATGAGCCATAGGGTCCATCGCAGCACATAGACCTCTCATCTCACCCAAGGAATCTCGGATAAGATATTTTGTCTACGTATATTATGGCAATAATTGAAATTCGCTAAATGTTATTACTCTGGTCCCACCTTTACGATTTTCCTACGCAGAATGCGGGAGTGTCAAAACTTTGGACGATGTTCGCCGGCCTGTGCGACTCTTGTTTCGGCGGGTATTAACGACTCGACGAAATTTATATTTAACTCGTTGCGGTTTTTGTTGATTTATGTTTTAAGTGTCGGAATAAAAGGTAGGCATCCGCGAAATTTATGAGGGATTTGTGGTTTTACTTAGAAAAAAATACAAACTAGAGGCCTTTGTAGATTTATAATAATTAAGTTAAAAATCTTGTTATATTTTCGCTTTATTTAGCGTAAGTATAAAATATAAAAAAAATCTGACGTTTAAACAAGATCAAATTAGGAACATAGATTAGTGTTAGCATTATAATATTACTAGCTGTGCCCGCAGTTTTTCCCGCGTAAATCCCAACCCACAAGATTTTTTACAACCGCGCGACCTCTTAAACAATTATCGTTATATTTCAGTCAATTTTCATAAAATCGTAATGTACTATTATCCTAAACCTTTTTCATTAATTGCACTAACTTTTGTAAAAACCGTATGAAAATCCGTTCAGTAGATTTTAAGAAAATCTATCACATATAGACAGGTAGTTTTTGGGGACTTTCTTTTATAATAATTATGTATAAATAAGGACAAGGACCAGATTTTGGCCAGTTTTTATTATGTTTTTACTAAAATTTGTGAAATGTTCACTATTCTTGCATAAATAGTGAACAAATGCTCAGTGAACAACTCTTTTTAAATGACGGTGGTTAACACACATTATCGTTATAGACACAATGTAACATGTGATTTGTCTTCTTTTCTTTTCTTAATTATGTAAATTCGTAAAATGTTTTTTTCTTTATAGTATATGTATACACATGTATACACATATGTATATGCGTGTGTATATGTATATATATATATATGTGTATATGCTTGTGCCCATCATGTTGTAAGGTGCATTAAATTAAATTATTTAATTAATATGTATATTTAAATAGTTATGTAATTTTTTAATTTTTATTAGTCTGTAAGTCTTCCCTAAAAATAAATAAATAAATAATTAAATAAATAAATAAAAGTATGACCATAGCACCTCGCTAAGCGTAGTCTAAATATAACTTATATAAATGAGAAACAGTACGTTCTGAGATGATTGCTATACATATTTTAGAGACTATACATCTACTGACTTTGAAACGAGAATCGCCAGTAATAAACTAGTAAAACAGCCATGTTACATTTTGAACCATCTAAATAACGCGTGGAATATTGAATTAACACCCTGTTAAGCTATTTTTTCATACACGAATCGTAGCAGTATCTTTCCAGCCGATGACAAACTTCCAAAATTCATTAAAATACTAAATAACTTTAGTCTGCAGTAAACAACCCTCTAGAGTACCGTTTATCGCTTACTGAATGGTAAATACCAGGATACGAACCTTTTAAAAATATGAATACTTGGTATGTGAGCAATAAGCCATTGTTATATTCATTGTTCGGTATTGCTGCTATCGGATAAATCGCTCACCCTATTTCCAAAGGAAATGCATTGCGACATTTTATACCGTATTGTATTTTAAAAACCTTTACATACGTTTAAATGTAACTATAACCTACTGGTAGGTCCCTCATATGTGAGTGTCCGCCTGGGTAGGTAACACCGCAATGTCCATTTCTGCCGCCAAGCAGCAGTGTATAGTCATTGTTGTTCCGGTTTGAAGGACATTGTAGCCAGTGTAACTACTGGATATAATCAGATTTAACATCTCATGTCTTAGGATGGCGGGCGGAGTAGGATACCAAACAATACTTTGTAATTTGAGGTGTTGGATGGTGTTTCTACTGTTTATGGGCGGTCTTATCGCTTACCATCAGGCGAAAGGCAAGTTCGTCTCGTCATTCAATAAAAAAAAATCTCTTTTATTGTAATACCACTCGTTGTGTTGTTGTTTAGGGACATAATTTTATCAAATTCAAAGTTTATTGCACTCCACAATCATTTTATACATAAGATGTAAGTTACATTTAAATACACGAGACAATTGTGGACTTATTTTTTTTTAATTGTTTATCAGTATTTTGATAGAGCAAAGTGACTAGATTGCACTTTATCCTAAGTACAATGCAGTTCAGAATCTGTAAACAAAATATTCTAACGATAAGTGTATCGCTTGAATATGTAATTTCCATACACAATGTTATTTTTGACGATTGTAAAAAGGCAACTTAGCTACGACCTCTATATGTATATAATAGTGTCGTATAAAGCAAGTCCTTAATTTATATTCTATTACTTACTTTCGTTTATGATTCCGTCCGACTAAATGTGAGTAAAGTATATATTATTAAATAGGTATCTATAAATAAAAAAATGACACTATAATTATTATAATTATAGGTTTAACTGTTTCGAAGACAAATAAACAGATATAAAAATATAACGTTTGTCAAACGTATGAATAAACATGTGCTAATAAAAGAGCTTTTATTTCAAATTGAAACTTAATATTTTTCTATTTATGTTATAAATAAATGCTACCACTGCTAAGATATTATACTCATTGTTATATTTCAAATGTAGCTTTAGATCCTCTCTCAACGAGATGTTTTAAGAAGCTTTTAAAAGACATCAAAGGTATAATAGTTTTTTTTATATACGGTGACCAATCCTTCGGAGCATCTTCCTTGCTTAGTATTTTTTTATTGGCTGACAAAGTGACCCCACTGTATCTAACGGTTAGTGGAGTAGGATTCCATAGAGTGCCGACTGACGAAAGATGATCAAATTCGACAGTCAAACACAAAGTAGGTAGTAGGTTAGTTGAGCCACTCTATAATTATTTTGTAGAACAACTTGCTATAGGGCCTTTTTAATAAAAATCAACGTTTAATTCAAAAATATGAAATGCGGAGTTCTTATAAAATACAGCGAGAAATATATTCCTGAGAAATTCATAAACTTTTCGCCCAAAGTAAAATACAAATTCAAATGGAATTGCTCAAGGGAATGATGCCACTTCGTAAGCCCGCGAAACAAGATGGACAAATAAAAAATCGATTAGAAGTAAAACACCAGTGGGAATTTGTTGTTTTAAATAAATTTTATAGCTTTTTTAGGGGCTTACTTTATTGGACCCGTAAGTCTTTTAAATGTTAAAACAATGCTAACCGAATGTTAATATTATTAAGATCATTGTATAGAGCATATCATCATTCGCTGACGATGTTATAAAAACATAATTTAAGACGTCGCACGTTAACGCTGGTTACAAACCCGGAATTCAAGTAATTATTCGTCTATTTATGTCGAGGTGCTATAGTTATAAATAAAACTTTAATTACAGTAAAAAAGAAATGCTAGTCGCGTCATCTTGTATGAAAGAATACTAGCTCTTAAAAATATATTGTATGCATAATGCTGGTTGAGTTGTCATACTATGAAGTCTAGTCGTTTAAATACATGTCCCAAGGTTTACAATAACACCGGACATAGACAGATATAAAGCAACCAATATAGTAAAATTTGTAAGTTCAAATGTAGAAGATAGTCACCGAACCCATCGCTTTGATCCCGGTATTTATAAATACGAGCCTAATTATCCTTGCTATAGTTAACTATTAAAATATTAACAAGCGACTAAAAGCTATCTGAAAATTCAGACAAATTGAATGATTAACACGCAGCGTTTTCTCTTCCAATGGACGCGCGGGCTAATATGGTGTGACAGTAGCTCTGTTATGCATCATTCAGTGGTGAGTGTGTGTAATTGCATTATCCCGTAAGCCTTTTACTGTGGTCTCTTGTGTAAACGTTATTTTCTGCGATTCCCTGCTTGTGGGTTTAAACGATTACGTTCTACGTTTACGATGAAAAGAGGTAATATGACGCACATATGAGAGTTGAACAGGTACCGCGATATTTATTTCTACCACCAAGCAATTAGTAGCCATTGAAGTCACTGGGCATTATGGAACATGTTCGTTGAAATTTTGCTTAAGTAATGATATTTATCAGCTGTCATATGCTGCAATGAAGTTCAAAGAAAGTAAGGAAATCATCGTCAGGAAACCGGCATACCTGACTCATGAGGGAAGTTCTCTATAAGAATTTTGAGGGTACGTCAAGTCTACTAATACGCATTAGGCCAGCGTAGAAGGCTAAGACCCTGTCAGTAGTTAAAGAGGCCAGTGTCCAGCAGTGGGACAGTGATACAGGGCTGACATAACTTTAAAGGATTTAACTTAGGTATATATACCTATCTACGATTAACTGACGAAGAACATTTATTTAAATATTATGCCACATAGATTTAGAACGAAGTGTATCTTAATCAATGATGTAACACTGGAATTAATATGAATTCACTGTCCATAAAAACAAGAAATAATTGCAAAGACGTTTTTACTTTTTTCCCAAAGCAAAGGACATAAGCCTGAATTCCAAGCTAAATTGGCGGCTGCGGTAAAGAGTCAAATTGTGAGAAGAGAAATATGGCGTCGCTGAAGTGGCCCTATGATGTTACGAGTGGCCGCCCGCGTTTCCTAACGAGAACACGTACTTGTACCTGCTTAATGTAGGTTTTTGGGAATACAGTCTTATTGACTCATAGACGCCTTACATTTTTATGGATAGGTAGTATTGGGTCTGTAAGTGCGCAAATGAAATCGTGAGTAAATTTTCAATGTTTTCGTTTCAGATCTTTTCCTGTCTTGTATATGTTATACTTTATGTGGCGTTTATTTATTTTTATTTATTTATTTATTTATTTTGAGAGTTTACAACAGAGAGAACACACATTACGTTTAAATTGTATCTGATACGGTAATTGGCTTTAACCTTTTTTATAATATACTTTTGAACTGAAGAGAAAGTCAGACCAACTAATTAATTCGGGGTGTTTTCAACCATACTTGACAATCTAATTTAGTCATTTTAGACTATGAGTGTACGCAGTACTCTGCCTAACAATTGTATTGCGTCTCTACAGTTCCTAAAATTATTCTGATTCAATAGATCTCCATCAGCTGATCTCGAAAAGTGTCCTCTTGAAAATAGCATTTTAGTATTATCTACTACGATTAATTATGATTTATTAAGAGCTATAGATTGTGTTAAAAAATAGACATTAAGATTTTTTTTATTGCTTTGAATGACTAGACGAACTTGCCATTGCCTGATGGCATGCGATACGACCGCCTATAAACAGTAGAAGCACCATCCGACACCTTGAATTACAAAGTATTGTTTAGTATTCCTTTGCGCTCGCCATCCTGAGATATATTAAATCTTATTACGTCCAGTAGTTACACTAGCTACAATGTCCTTCAAACCGGAACACAACAGTGACTACACACTGCTGCTTGGCGGTAGAAATAGACATTGCGTTGGTACCTACCCAGGCGGACTCTCACATATGAGAGGCCTACTGCCAGTGAAGTATTTTATTACAATGTTTTATCGGCAAACCTCAAGGTCGATTCCTTACTCTCGTACTTTAAAGGCCTTGAGTTGGCCCCAATTCTCACCCCCACCTCGCTAAGTGGAATATCGATGGCTCCATCAATATTTATGAGAGGGCTAACAACCGAACACTCGTCCGACGTGCACGCCGGGTTTTATTGGTCGCTTTAACGTGTTTGGATGATTGTGCGGTTTTAATTGAAATAATGTTTTAATTTACATGTCATTTACGGTATTTGAAAATTTGTGGCCGGTAAAGCGAGTATTTCACCTATACTGTTATATAAAGCTGAAGAGTTGATTTGTTTGAACGCGATAATCTCAGAAACTATTGGTTTGAATTTAAAAATAATTTTAGTCTCGGACAGTCTATCTATCGAGGAAAGCTATAGGCTATATAAGATAACGCTATGATCAATATGATATAATTATGGAACCCTCTAGTAGGTTCTCTTTCCTTGGTATTGTCGTTTAAATTTTATGCCATAGAAAAATGATACTAAAATGATCTATTACCAACTTCCGTTGAACTTGTCAGCATCATTACACTACCAGTTTCAGAAATGTTACAATAAATATGTGTTCGTTTTTATTAATAATGGAAGGTCTTAGTTTATTCGCAAATCTGAACTTCGAGTAAGGGACTTTAAGTCGTTTAAGGAAGTTGTATAAAGTAGATTTACATTTGATGCATTCGGGTGCAATTTCCGCACAGACGTCCGTCCCGAGGGAATAACTATTCGCTATTCGGGAAATTATCGCCATTTCCTCATCCAACAGCACCTGCGATCTTTGAGACGACGTAATAATATCAGCCCTCTATGTACTGATTCACTGCTGGGCTCCTCTATCACTGAGAAGGCTTGGGCCATAGTCTCCCACGCTGGCCTAGTGCGAATAAGCAAACTTCACATACTCTCAAAATTATTATAGAAAACTTAGGTATGCAGGTTTCTTCACGATGTTTTCGCACTGATGATGATGATGACGTAACAAAAATATCGGATGAAGAAAATTTTTATTAATCTCTATTGCGTTTGGTGTTATAGAACAAAATAATATTTGAAAAAAAAAGGTAATGACTTAAATTTTTTTTCGTTAACCACGGTGTAGGTCTGTTACATATTATTTTTCAATTTTGTAGATGCTAGAGTTAAATGCAGCAGCATTTGCTGTGCTGTTAAAACAAAAGTGTGCGAGTTATTTCTTTTTTGTCCTTAGCCTTGTTCATAGGCCAGTTAGGAACTGCGTGGTAGCAGATTCGTTTCCTAGACTTGATACAGTCTTTTGCACCATTTATTACATTCTACAGAATTTTGTGTATTTTAAGCTTTTATGTAAGTCGGATTTGTAATAAACTATTGGAATTTGAATCTTGTTAACATTTCAGAATTTGCAAAAAGCTTCCATTAACTAACAAAAATACCATAAAAAGTTTAATCATGCCGGGGGATGGGCAGTTTAATAAAGTGTCGTTTGTGATATTTTCTTTGCACAAGAGTTGAAATCTGAACGTGATTTAAAATTCAATTTGAAAGTGCGCCGCGCTGCGGTCGACAAACTTCCCGTTCAGTTTACGTCTCTAGTATTTTGAGTTTGTCCGTTACATTCAACTTGTACAAAGTTGGAATGTTTTTGACCCGGGTTCAATTCTCTGTGAAAGCTTTTCCTATATTGCGTAGAGGTTAAATGCTAGTCGCTAGGAATTAAGGTTTTGAATATTAAATCACATTTACCGAAGTATTTGTCTTACATATATTTGGTAGAAAGCAGTATATTTTTGTATGATTAATGTATGTTTTACTTTTTCTTTAAGTACTTATCGTTTAGGATTTGATGCAAAACCCTACTAAGATTAAAAATCTCTTTCAGATGATAAAATAAATAGACTATTTCCAATTCTATCTGAAGAGTTCCCAGGCGGAAGTTGCCACCGGAAGCAGTGATGCGGCGCAGACGTCACTTCCGTCGCGAGTGCAGCTGCGACTGAAACATTGAAATAGCTTCAGCACTCACGTTTAACACTTACATGAATTATGTATGATGGAATACATTTTTGGAAGATTTTTAAACCTTCTGTATTATATATCTTGTATACCATTGATGTATATTCTATAGACACGAACATCCATATAAACTATTTTTTAAAAATATGGAGATAGAACTAAAGTTCGCTGCAGCGCTAAAACATCAATCGTCGTCTAACCAAACTTTTTATCCATGCTAAAGCGCTTTTAATAGGGTATAAGTAAAATGGCAATCAATAACGGATTGCAGTACACTTCAGTTGAACACAGTGAGTGTCTAGTACGTAGTACATATATATCGTAGTGTACTTATAACCTTTGATATATTTACTGATTCTGAGGATACAGGTTTAGATTATGGGAAGGTAGACAACAGACACAAATAAACATAACTATATATTTGCGCCACTATCTCCATAATGATAGGCAGAGGCAATATGCTTAACCACCCTCTGGAATTAAACCACCATTTGGAATAGCGGGACAATATTTCACAACAGCTCGGAACATTGAACCACATCTCTTAACATTGCTTTATGATCCACAAATTTACTGATGCACTATAATAAAGAGATACTATCCTACATGACAACATTTAAAGAGAGATAGGCTACCACATCAATTACTATAGTTTTATAATGCATCAATTTACTGATGCACTGTAATAAAGAGGTGTAATCGTATGTATGTATGAATACATGACAACGTATAAGGAAAAATAGGCTTTATTTGTGATATAACTGTGAACATCACTGTGTGACTGCTTTGGCAGCGTGGTTGTACTGCATGCGCAGTACAGCAGCGCTCTGAGGTCCTGGGTTCGAATCCCGGATCGGGCAAAGAGATATTTGGATTTTTCTGCTCAGTGTCAGCCCGGTGTCTGGAATTTGTGCCCGATATGGTGATAGGCTATCACTTCATAGGACGGAACACACATGGCACAAAAGGCTCAGCATACCCCTTCGAGGATAAATGCGTTCTAGTATGTGAGTGATTATTAAAAAATGTCTACTAACTATAATGACCAGGGATTTCCAGATTGTGTACGAGCGTGACTGTACACACGCACACCGCGCAGTTTCCACTCGACTGGAGACCCTTGAGGAGCGCCAGTCAATTATTTGCTATTTCAACCCCAAGCTTCAACCCCTGCGCTGCTGAGCCCATTGTACCTGCGATCTTAACGTCGACTAACGCAGTTTTGGGGGCTCAAAACGCCGGAGATTTTGTTTATAATTTGGAATATTTTGAGTAACATTCATTTACCGCTACAGAGGTCCGTATTGATCATGCAAGTCAATTCTGCTCTTCTTCTATCATGTAATGGCTTTCACTGTTTATCTATTGGTGATTTCGGCAATGTCGAGTAAGTAATAATAGCGGATATAAAACACTCAGTGACAAAATAATATAAACTGTCTGAAAACGATTTCTTATGTTTACGCGAATGTTAGACATTAAAATTAAACTATTTTTCGGATTTTATCGCGGTTTTTATAATTTTTTATATTTTCCTGACGGTTCGAAGACTGCAGCCTTCATGGTTACGGGGCGAAATGAGGTGTTGATCGAACGAAAAGTCAAATTTACAATATTCACCTACATTTTACAATTATACATAGTTATATTTTGTTTAGCTTTTGACGGTCCGATCTATACAGATTGACCTCACAGGGTCTACTATCGATTTAATTAAATGTAT
The DNA here is from genome assembly GCF_014839805.1 of Manduca sexta. Lineage (NCBI taxonomy): Eukaryota > Metazoa > Arthropoda > Insecta > Lepidoptera > Sphingidae > Manduca > Manduca sexta. The sequence continues at coordinate 15,399,601 of NC_051136.1, read as the reverse complement.
ATATAATAGGATCTCAGGCTTGTGGCCTAATGGAAAGCAAAACTCGGCGGAAATTAGGGGCACCAGTTGCGCTTCTGCCTGAAAAAATTTCACTTCTCGACCTTTTGGCTAAAATCAAAGTGTAGTAATAAAAGAATATACAATATATGCTCTTTATACAATAAATGCAGTATTTCTAAATGTGTCAGCACCCGCCATTCACAGCGACTCATCTTAGTTGAAGACAAAGTCGCCGTCCGCACTCCGCGCTCACTTTCAAAAACAATAAATGCATAAACAACGTTTATCGGGTAAAAGTGATATAAAGCGGCGTGTGCGAGTTATTGCGAGTTCCTTTGCAGGGCCGTATGTAGGGCTAGCTTGATCTTGATGCTTTTTTATTAAGGTATAAGGCTTATTTTATATATACCGAATTGTTTCTTGACGGATGGAAACTGTCTGAAGTTGTAGAAGCCTAGAAGAAGAATAAAACAATGGAAGTAATTTTGTTGATAATTAACAAATAGTCCACTATATTGATTTAAAACAAAAATTGAATGCTTTAAAACTGCACCTTATCGATGTTATATAAGTTCCAAACTATTATTATTCCAATGCTGTTTAGCAATGCCTCCAATTTATATTCCTTCTCGTATTTTTGTCCCAACTCCGCCCCATCCCTGCTCGGCTCACTTATCGAGCCGACGGATCTCCCTCACGCAACCTACTTCTATTTGTATGCGCACAATAAGAAATCACTTATAAATAAAATTTCTAGTAATAATGCATTTCTGTCTGCATCCTATATTGAATGCCCCTTATGTTTTATTTATAGTTCGCAGTAAGTAGTAACAGTTTTAATATTACTTATATTTTATAATAATACAATGTACTTGTATGAAAGGGCGTACGTTTAATTTTTTTATAAGCGATTGCTAAGAGCTTGACAAATTGTATTTATTTATTAGCACTGCGACATTATACATATAATTATAGTTCACATAGTTACACTAGTATTAAACAATTATTATAGTCACTGATATTATGTACAAGTACGGCGTACATAAAATTCGCCATAGCACTCAGCGAGTACCATATTTTTATGGAACCTCAAGACGGTACACATAATATTAATAATAATGATTTTTTTTTTAACTACAGATACAATATAAAAAAACAAAAACTTTACTTGTATGACAACAAAAAAAAATTACATAATAAATATGACATTGAACATCCATATTTCTTCAGATATTTTAAGTATTCATAGATAGTGGTGACCACATACCATTGGTTGATTATTATGCTCCTTTGCCGGTAAACAAGTCTCAATCCGCGACTATCCAGAGCGAAAGGAAGTCAAGAATTATGCCGGCTTAGTCACCAACCGTTTCTTGATTGATTATCTTTTGTATTTGGACTATGTTTATGCCAGAACCAGTGACGTTTACCTTGCTGAAATAAAAATAAACATAAGTTTCTTTGAGTCCGCCCTCGTATAAGTAGATCCTTATCGACACATCCAGTGAAGGTGTTGTTAGAATAAATAAAAATAAACCCAACAGAATCCAATACATTAAACAATCATGAAACTTCTATTTGATTTTAAGAAGTTCCCTTATACAGCTTTAATAAAACATACCTACAGTCGAACATAGAGCCTGACAAAAGAAAACTTTTTTGAAATAAATTAAAAATATAATCTTCTGAGTTCCATTAACAAATATTAATAATAGCTTTTTCCCGCGGCTCCGCCCGCGTTATAAATTTTTTCGGGTTAAAGTTTTCCAACTCCCGGGAGCCTATGTTCTTCCCAGGGTATCAAACTGTCTCCATACCAAATTTCATCTAAATACGTTGGGTAGTTTTTGAGTTTAACACGTTCAGGCAGACAGATGCAGCGGGGACTTTGTTTTATAATATATTTTTGTAGAACTTTTTAAGAGGAATAATCCTGTCATACATGATTGTTGCATAACTTTAACCGTTTACACAGCGCACGCAACGGAAGCTCTCAAAACTAATAAAATTTCCCCGTTTTTGCAACATGTTTCATTAGTGCTCCGCTCCTATTGATCATAGCGTGATGATATATAGCATATAGTACTCCATAAACAAAGGGCTATTCAACACAAAAATATTTTTTCAGTTTGAACTGGTAGTTCCTGAGATTAGCGCGTTCAAACAAACAAACTCTTCAGCGTTATATAATAGTATTTCATATTTAAAAAGTGTAATAAGTAGGTCTAAACTAAAACAATGTAATCAAAGTACATAAACACTTTATTCTCATTTGATATGTGCAATAAAGCACATTCAGCTCAATTATTCAGGTGTTTGCACCTCCACTGCGCGATGACGGACCGCCGATAGTGCCAAAGAATAATTGAACAGATGAGAACATTACGAAAATTATAGCACAACAGTTATATATTATTATTTGAAAGCGTTATAAATATAAATAAAAATGAAACTTTATAATAAAGCGCTCTCTGGCAAACAAAAAAAAACACCATTAAACAAACCGTACCCATATATATCTTGATTTGTTTCAATTCTATTTCTTATTTGATATTTTTAAAGCAATCTTGAGTGATGACAAAATTATTGGGTTAATGTAGCAGCATTTTATTCTATGTCTGCAGCATTCGCACTGCTCACAGAACATAATAGTCCAATTTGTTAGCATTATTCAAGCAACAAGTGATTTGAAATCAATTACAAGCCATATCCAGTAAAAAATATACCTATTTAAATTTCTGTTCATATCGCATCCTTCAAGCGGCAATGTGTTTATTCGGTTTAAAAAATAAAACTTCAAATATAACTGTGTCGTGTTACCGATGGCTCCGCGTTCGATTTTAGGATGTAGACCGTTATTGTATTTCCTGATTCTATTATCACTTAACTATATAATTACTCTATGGTCAAAACAGAATAAAAATAAGGCTGGCATCGAATGAGTTTTTGTTCAATAAAAACGTACTGGCTGAACAAATCGAATGGTATTTTTAATTAGGAAAAAAGACACTGACATTTTATAATTCCCATTTTCTTTCGCTGCAAACAGGTTGGCCATTTTGAATCTTATTCGAAACAGACTATGGTTTATAATCTTTTTTTGGTCGTTACATTTCACAGTACTCGTGTATTTAGTATTTATTGGAATGACACTGGGAGCTGTAGTAAAATTTAAACGACGTGATCTTGTGATTCTATGTTGTAGAATAATTCATTGCTTTTGTTCGAAGTAAAGCATTTCTATGAGATATTGCTAGTCACTTAGATGAGCACTTAATACCACATTAAAATAGCCGCCAGTATGATTCTCATACATAAATTTCCAAAATTTCGAAACCTACATATTTTAACATAAACCACACCATCCTATACCGACTAAATCCACACAACTCCCAGTAGATTGGGAGAGCGCCGCAGTTTATTTACCGGCATTAGCATTGAAATTGTTTCAGTATAGCGATTTCACGGCAAAGCCAAAGATACGAACTACAGCTAATATCGACTGTTGGGCAAACAGTTTGACGGTTGGACGACTGTGTGGTGACGCTTTGGTTGCTATTTACTTTTTTTTCATTGCAATTTAATGAGGAGACAGCACCAAGCCGTGAAGCTCGGCGAGTCTCAAAGAACACTAATTCGTCTTTACCCCGCTACGAAATTGAACAAATAGAAAGATAGGAGTTGGAAATATTAATTGTCCACTTCCATTTATAGCAAAGCGGGATACAAAATGATGAATTAAGGAGGCATTTTACGTCAGCTTTAGGGACGTTTACAACTAGATAAGCTAGTTGTAAAGCACCACGGATAAAAATTAAACAAAAGACTTTAGTGATGTGTTGTCTGAAGAAGCGGCGATTGCCTAGTTGGGTGTGGAACGGACTGCCAGACGAATGTCCGCAGGTTCAAATCCCTTGCCGATATTTCACCAAACAATCTGTAATATTTACCCCCAAGTACTGTATCGCTATCCAGTCAAGAAATATAACTCAGGCTTATGAAGTAAACCTGACGTATTTTAGGTTCCTTGAAAGCGGCCGGTGTAAATAAATTGTACAAAATAAGGCCAGAGTGAAGAATAAAGTGCTCTCTAAATTGAACGCTATATATCACCCGCAGTTGAAATAAGGAGGAAAAATTTAATCAAATTCTGACGTCTTCATACTCCATCCATTTATCAGACCTCAGTTTATAAATAGATTTGAAGACAGACGCTTTAATGTCGGTAATTTTGAGTGATGAGTAAAATCGATTGAAGGAAGGAGTTCCAAAATAGATGCTTTTAAGGATAATGTTAAGAATACTATGAATCCTGAGGGAGGTATTGTAATTAAGTCGTAGTGACCCTGGTATGAGATATGGAATTGAATTTTACTATTCAGTAAGTAGATTATTTGCATTGGGTACTAATTTTAATATTATTAAAAATAACTAATTGGGAAGCGATTGCTTAAGACTGCATTGAGTCTTTGCATACACTAAGTCTATACATTCGACATTTAAAAAACAAATATTAGCATAATAGCCTCTCGAATCTCTTTTAAACAACTGGAGTTTAGAAAAGTATTTTGCTATCAAACTACCCTTATCGATTTTGAAATTTTACGATTGAAGTAATAGAAGCAACTTCTTTATTAAAAGAAATATCTGCGAACGCTCTCTATATTAATGGCTCTTTAGTTTATTACAATTTTGTAACCATCGTGTTGAGTTGATCAGTGAGCTATCCTATTTTATTAAATTATCTTGGATAATTTTCTTGAGCATCTTGATTTTTATTTGTCTTTTACATTGGGAAAATAATTTTATTTTAATCTGCCGTATGAGATTTGGCTATCAGTCTTATTATTCGAGTATTTATCTATTTTTTTTTAATTGTATAACTACTTTTCTTATTGATTCCTGGCTACATGTTTAAAGTATTTGAATCTATTGTAACATAATATGAAGATTTATCTATACTTAGATTAAGAAATAAAGAGGAATTTCCAAGAAAAAAAAATTTGTACTGTATTTCCCATAAAAACAACTATATGCGAAACACCCACGATTGAACTAACATATTGTGGCCATTCTTTACAAGTTAATAAAAATCTTACATTGTATTACAAAATGTCTTAATACAAAATATAAAGCGTAATGCGGAACAACTCAACCAGCTATCGTATGATTGCCCATAAAGATTCCGACTATGCTCATGGGCTGAAGAGCTTAGATCAGTGATAAAGGGAGTCGATCATAGCGTAGCTGCAGATTTTTAACGGGCGATTGTAGCTAATTCCACGGACATATCGCTGGCAACTTGCCATCGCTGATCAGTTTTCGATAAAGCTGTATGACAGCGAGATGTGACATCTATATAGTAACCTTACAGTAGACTTAAATTGCGCACATTTAAGGGGTCATTTTGATACTACTACTACTTGTTACTAAATAAAATAACATAGTTATCTTATTGGAAATAATATTTTACAGTAAGTTACTTGATTCGTGGATGTAAAATAAAATAGTTTAAGTTTCGAACAAAATAAACATTAAAAAATAATAATTTTAGTTTTACGCGCCCTAATGCCCATATTACCACTTTAAGAGAATTTGTCGCAGCGGCAACATCATACTTTCAGTTAGAAATACATTCATACACACGTCATAATCGAAAAACTAAAAAATGATCAAAAAATCTGAAAACTAAAACCAGAATTTTATGTTACAATATTTGTTATAAATGGATGATTTTGGCATAATGTCAGCAAAGGTAGGTAGGAGTATGTAATTTCATTTAATAACGCAAAATCAAAATGACCCTGTATATCCAATATCCATTCATCGATATATTATAAATGTGTAAGTAACTTTGTCTGTTACGCTTTCACGGTTGAACCACTGAACTGATACGATGAAATTTGAAATGGAGATTGTCTGAGATCCTGAGAAGGACATAGGCTACTTTCTATATATAGGAAAATATATATCGGACCAGACTTAAGAATAAATCAAAATTAACGGTGTAATAAAACTATTTTTCGGAGTTTATCGCGATTTTTTGTGTATTATAATTTTATATTTTACATTTGTGGGTATAGATAACCTAAGGTAGACACTTTAACTATTCAATTGACTACCACCTCAGTCCTCCTCGTGACCATGGTGGCTGCAGTCTTCGAAATGTCGGGATTATTAAAATATATCAAAAACTCGATAAAAACCGAAAAATAGTTTTATTTCAACATTCGCTTAAACATAAGAAATCATAATAAAAAAATATTTATTTCAAACAGTATCTTTGAAAAGTTAAAACGAGTACATCTCCGACAACAGTTTTTATGGTATAACTAAATCGAAGATCTTATATTAAGCCTGTCGAGTACTTATTATTCTTTTTAGCAAAATAAACAATATTTGTTAAAATTTAGCAACGAAAACAATTCGCGGAATTTTTTCCATTTACCCTGAAAATCTATTTCGCAAACAGAAAATAATGTAATGTTCTTTTGAATAAAATAGAGAGACTAAAATGTTGAGGGTATAAAGAATGTTTTGTCTATTTTACTAGTGAGAGGCTTTCATAATACGTAGAGATTAGAGGGAGACAGCCTATCTACAACCTTCCAATGCGTACAAATGTAAACAACATGCGGGTACTTCGAGATTTCCAAATATTTTCTTAGTTATATTTGTAACGGATGTCAAAATATTTTTACAATATTTGGGGGTATTTGCAGTAGAAAATTACGTTAAAATGTTCTAATATTTTTGCCAAATTCCATTACGTACCAAGACTACATACACAATTCGCACCCCTGGCTTTTCTGCAAGAATCGACGACGTTTTTGGCCTCTGCGGCAACTCGCGTACACTGGAATTGCAACCCTATCCCCCAGTATCAAGGTGTTTTTTCTCGTGCTAGATACAACGGGGGATGCTGCGATTCTGTATGTATTATAAATTGGTTTAGAGTAGCGGGGGAGGTGCCGGTCGCCCGCTCGATACCGGCCAGTCGCGAATTCGACTCGCGAGCGTTCGCCTCGTCGACGCGTCCAAATCTCACGCGAAAATAAAAATAAACCCCTTCAGTGGTTATTTCTAAACTTGTACTAGTGTTTTAGTGTTCATTTACTATGTATCGTACGGTTGTGTGAGTGTTCCTTTGGATTGTCACAACGACTTGCCCGATTATCGCGGAGGTAAGGACCCTTGCATGTGAAATTATGCAGTGTTGTTCTCGTAGACACAATTAGACGAAAAATGTCTATGAACGCGCGATCAAATAAACGCTTCGTGTTTAACTGAATGGCGTCAAATTAAGAGTAAGGAAGCCATAATTAAGTCGTTAGATGAGTGCGGTGGTAAAATTTACTTGATTTGTGATTTCTTGACGTGTTTATTCTTAATGGGTTGGTTTTTGTGATGTTTAGTTAATGTTCTTACGTGTCAGTTGCGTTTAAATGAACTTCACTATAGGGCTATTTCATTTGAAATAGATAGTACATTAATTGCATCGCTCACTAAGATTTTACAAGGAAACCCTAGTTCAGTAAGCAAAAATGTATGTGATATATTATTTGATCTTGGTAATTTTGTTGTGGAACGTATTTATAAATGTCGGTATTTATTTAAAGATTGTTCCTGACTACAGGTGCCATTAAAGCCTGTGTAAGCTATAGTTCCGGTGACGCACTTCCGATTTATTTGCTGTTTCGTTTTTCATATACAGATTTTGCCATTAATAATTATTAAATATAGATTACAGTATGCACATGTAAACGAATTTTAACTATCAATATCAGAGTGTTTGTTAAAACAATTGTCATTGCAACTGAGTTCGCATCGCATCGTAGAAAGCGTTTTTAATGCCGGCACAGTAAATCAAAAATACCGGAGGCCCAAACAGCCCTCTCTCTTTTCCTATTCATTCTATTAAGGCTGGGAGTGCGATATCCACTATTCTGATATTGTGGGTATTATAAGCGATAGGAATAATTTTAAATGTAGTGACACTTATATTTCGGCTTGCTGTGATGGTAAATGATTGTACAATACAGTCCAAATAGGGTCGATCGGCGTGATGTGCCTCTCGTCAGGTGCTACAATTATGTCGGCCTCAATAATTGCTGCCGCATTATGTACTCTTACAGCAATTTTATTGAAATATAAATCCTTTTTATTACAATTGAGAAAAAAACGAGAGGTTTTTGAACTTGAACTCTGAAGCTACTAAGACAACAAATATACATAGCAAGCCTTTTTGCCTTTTCAAGGGTAGGCAGAAATGTAACACACCCCAATTCTGGGCTACTGCCATTTATCGTACACATTTCCAGGTTCCGAGTTGATACTGCGTAGAAAATCCCAAGTCGACCCGGAATTCAAATCCGCAACCTCTAAGCGATAGTCGTACCGCGTACGAATACATTACGCCACCAGGACACGAGGCACTACAAGGCAGCAGACTAGAACAACAAACCTTCATTTTTAAAGCAATTAAAGAGCATTCTTTGCAATGCGTGATTCGAACGTCCCTCTCGCTAGAATGCGTTAGATAACGTACAAGCAATGAATACTGCACAATACTCCGTCAGATTCTTGGTCCCTGCGGCGGAAATCAAAAATCTTATCAATTTGATCTTTGTAGGGTAAAAAACAGTTTAGTATTACAAAGACCCGACTGTCTTCACTGCACGTACACCAATGCAATATCGAATATGAGGGATGTAGAGGAAGGTTCAGATATAATAACTTAAGGCTTTGACTATGTACTGAAGACTGTAATCTACTGCCAAGGCCGTTGACATAGACCTTTACCCCTTTCAATTATAGAGGCTTGATGCAATTTATAAATGGTTTGCATGAGGCCATTACGCCATTCATTCATGACGTCATCAATTCTCCTTAGGCTTAATTAAGTATGTTTTATGAATATTTTTGCATTGATTGGAAAAAGATGGCTTTCCTTCTAAGTCCATTAGAGGGAGAAAATTAATTAAACTTGTTTAAATGTTTTTAAAATTAATGTCTTTTTAGAAGAGATTCCATCTAATAACTTTATCTGTCCGGTTGACATTTATGTACATTGCAATAATTATTGGTTCAGTAAAAATGTTTAGTTGCGGAATAAAACCTCTATTACGTATACAAAGCCATATTTTTTTTTTAATAAAGCATACAATTACATTATGACAAATACTTTTTGTCATAACTGCCAGTTTGTCAATGTAGTTACAGCTCATCCGCCACACCCTTTCGCCACGCTTATTAAATGAAAATAGTTATTTAGAGCCAGACAAATCTGTTGCCCGGAATCTATTTAGATGAAAATAAATAGCGTGGCAATTCTCAGAATTCAAATGAAATTTTATTCACAACGTGAGGCTTATGCCTGCCTTATTACCTTAGTGGGGGATTTGACGTAACCGACCTGATTTCCCTATTCATTAATTCCACAAACATGCACAGGTATTTTGCCATACAGCCAGGTTAATTACCATCTCTATTTGCCTTCCTTAAAGGATAGACGGAGATAAAAATAGTGAATTCAGAATATCATGACATGATTAGGAATAATCTATCGTAATCTATCATTATATAAAACATATATTTCGCTGACAAAGAAATAAAAACGGAATTCAAGATTTAGAATACAGGTATTTATTGCCCACGTTGACAGTCAGATTACACCTTCAACTGTTTTTACAGTTGGTTTGTTTCATTTTGCCGTCTATATCTACAGACCAAGGGCTGCCCCGTTAGCGCTTTAAGGGCCAGGGTTCGAATTCTGGGTCGGACAAAGTGATATTTGAGGTTTACTGCTCAGTATCGGGAATTGGTGGCATATATGGCGATAGGATGGTCCTCTATCATATCATAACGCGGAAGACACATGGCAAAAAGGAGTGTCACAGCTGCACCTCGAGCTACACCTTCGGAGATACAAGCGTAACATGTATTTTTTTGTTTGGACTATCCAATTATACCTATCTATTTTAAGTTTATCTATACTATTATATAAAGCTGAAGAGTTTGTTTGTTTGTTTGTTTGAACGCGCTAATCTCAGGAACTACCGGTCCAAACTGAAAAATTCTTTTTGCGTTGGATAGCCCTTTGTTCGTGGAGTGCTATAGGCTATATATCATCACGCTATACCCAATAGGAGCGGAGCAGTAATGGCTGATCTCAGGAACTACCGGTCCAAACTGAAAAATTATTTTTGCGTTGGATAGCCCTTTGTTCGTGGAGTGCTATAGGCTATATATCATCACGCTATACCTAATGGGAGCGGAGCAGTAATGGCTAATCTCAGGAACTACCGGTCCAAACTGAAAAAATATTTTTGCGTTGGATAGCCCTTTGTTCGTGGAGTGCTATAGGCTATATATCATCACGCTATACCTAATAGGAGCGGAGCAGTCATGGCTAATCTCAGGAACTACCGGTCCAAACTGAAAAAATATTTTTGCGTTGGATAGCCCTTTGTTCGTGGAGTGCTATAGGCTATATATCATCACGCTATACCTAATAGGAGCGGAGCAGTCATGGCTAATCTCAGGAACTACCGATTCGAACTGAAAAATTCTTTTTGTGTTGAATAGCCCTTTGTTTGTGGAGTGCTCTTAGTTATATATCATCACGCTATGACCAATAGGAGCGGAGCAATAATGAAACATGTTGCAAAAACGGGGACAATTTATTAGTTTTGAGAGCTTCCGTTGCGTGCGCTGCGTAAACGGTTAAAGTTATGCAACAATGATGTATGACGGGATTGTTCCTCTTAAAAAGTTCTAAAAAATATATTATAAATCAAAAGTCCCCCGCGGCATCTGGCCGCCTGAACGTGTTGAACTCAAAAACTACCCAACGTATTAAGATGAAATTTGGTATGGAGACAGTTTGAGACCCCGGGAAGAACATAGGGTCCCGGGCCTTAAAACTTTAACCTGAAAAACTTTATAACGCGGGCGGAGCCGCGGGAAACGCTAGTTTACGATAAAGCCGTCAGTTCAATCATATCGAGCTGGAATAAAAACAGTGACATCATTTATACCCCGGACTGAAAGATCGGCGTTCGCTGTATTGTGTCGATTATGGAGGGTAAAAGTAAGGTAAACATGATGCTAAACTGTGTAGAGAACATTCTGTTACCTACTATAGTCATTAAGATATGTTTGGCCGAATTTGATAACAAAAAGTTTGCATAATGACTTTGACTTTACGGATGAACAACACCTCAGTCCCCCCCGTGACCATGAAGGCTGCAAAGTCTTCGAAACGTCGGGAGAAAATAAAATACTAGCACCGCGATAGAATCCGAAAATTAGTTTAATTTCAACAAAAAGTTTGACTAAGCTCTGAGTTGTAATTAAGGTTTAGTTTTAAAATTGATTATAGATTGAATTAGAATTGATTAATATTTTAGGTTTTATTGTGATGAGTTTTGTAACGTAATACTGAGACATATTTACAGTAAGAGTTTATCATAAAATAAGAAAAGAAGGAATATCATATTTTTGAGTTTACTAACAATCCATAATGTAATACTGTTTTCATATAGAACATAGAAGCTAAACTGAAACACAATGAAAATCAATTCGCACGAATCAGAAATAAACCAAAAATAAAGATCGTGGTTCAACGATCTCAACTTCAATACGGACCGAGTTCTTTTTTATATCATAGACAAACGTCGCGGTCTGGAAAATTAATATTCCGTCCTCATAGTCAACTAATAAACTTTGATATTGAATAAAAGGTTTCGGAACGCCAACATTCACAAACTAATGAACTTATGAATATTTTATTTGCGGAATTTACTTTTACTCTTTTGTATTTGTGGATCGATTGATTAGGGTACATCTATATATATAAAAATGAATCCCTATTTCCCTTGGTCACGCCATCACGCGTGAACGGCTGGACCGATTTCACCGGGGAGTTCGTGTGGTGTTGCTACAGTAGATAGATAGCAGTGATAATGCGATTAAACGACTTACTCGTCTCTATTCATTAGCATTTTTTTACAATACATGGTCATTTTGACATTGCGTTTAAAAATGAGATCATATACTCGTCTTTATAATAAAAAAATCAGTCATGAGTAACGAATATATTCATAAAAAAATTTAGTTTTATTTATCTTATTTTTTTATAATTTTGTAGTTTAATGGGGATATGGTGTCTGCGTAAGTGTATGAATGACTGAAAATGTGATGTTGAAAAACTAAATGTTTAATTAAAAGTAAAAAAATTAAACAATTATTAATTGTTTATTTATGGAAAAAAAATGCCTGACGTACACCACATACACCAAAAATATTACAGTATTGTTTTAGTACCCAAGAGTTTGCTCAATAAAATAATACTTAAATATCTTATGAAGTATCCGATACTGACTTTCATGAAACTCTATTTATATTTTCCCATTTTAAGCTATTTCGGTCAAGCTGAGTGCTCACTTAGTTATTTATAATGCCACATTACGATATCGTCAAATGTGAACAGAATGGAAATAGCACTTCAAAGGTATCAAACCTTACCTGCTTCTACTGTTTTAAAGGTTAAAGTTCAATTGTATTTTCATGTTATGATTTTCTTCGACGATTATTATCATGTATATATTTAAATATGTTAATTCTTTCTCCTATTTCATCCTTACCATATCATTGTTGGTGAAGGAAAACGGTGAAGGAAAACATCGTGAGGAAACCTGCACATCCGAGAAGTTCTCTATAGGAATTTCGAAGGTGTGTGAAGTCTACCAATCCGCACTAGGCCAGCGTGGTGGACTAAGGCCTAGTCCCTCTCAGTAGTAGAGGAGGCCCGTGCTCAGCAGTGGGCGAGTATATAATACAGGGCTGATATTATTATTATTATTATATCATTGTTATTATACTTGCACGGAAAGTGACTCCACTGTACCTGATGGTAAGTGGAGTGGGGTTTAATAGAATGTTGACTGACGAGAGATGATTAGGTACCTCCCGGCAGTCGACACAATTATGCCGGCCTGTTGGAACTGGATATACACAGGCTGATCCCGTAACGCGACGCACTTACGTGAGTCATTGGGGCGGGTTTTAAAACCTTGTGTACGGGATCGCTATTTGGGTGGATATAAAATATATCCTACCACCAGCAAAAACATGCGTACGCTTAGCAATAAATATGTTTACAACCTCACAGCATCACTCCCCGCATCAAAACCCTATGACCTTAGTCTAGCCCGATCTAAAAATAACCATTTCCATCTATTATGATATGACCTTCGTCGATGTTTCTAAATTACTTTTATAAACCCATTTTCGCCAGCAACAAAGCAGTGTTCCCAACAGCTCGCTTACCACGATGGATGGCCATGTAAAAAGCGAAAGAGGTGTGTCAGAAATGTGATAAATTATTGCCAAGCTCGGCTGTCGTTAGCCGCTTGTGCAGACTGCAATTTTTGTAGTTTTTGTTACAGGAACACTGGCCGGAATGGCCCGCTGTTCTAGGAATATATTTCTTTTTAAATGTTTACAACACTGGCTTTATACAAATGGGAATGAAAAATAAAATGTTCTTTATTTAAATCTTTTGCTAGAATTTTTGGAGCGTTAAATAATCGAGCTTTAGAACGGTTTATGGACGAAGAAACTGCGTTGTCATGAAATGTTGTTTAAATGAGTTTCCTAAAATCTTAGTGTCACCCAATGGTAAGTGGTCACTTGCTATTAACTTGTGGAAATGGCTTTCATTCGTATTTAGGTACTATACAGTTGGTTTTCATGTTTCATGAGTAATTTAACTGTATTTTTTTATAGTATTGGGTTGTTAACCTTTCATTTGTTTTATTTTATTTTGAAAGTTTGTGAAAGCTTAAAGTTTTGTCTTGTGGACTTAATTATACTGTGATTATACCTGATTTATATTTCATTGTGTCTAAAAATTATTTTCAAAGTTGAGAATAAACATTGACATGAATCCACTTGTTTTTGCTCGCGCCGTAGCTCTTGTGAAAATTGTCACTGAATATAAATTCTACTATGCATTTTCGCAAGATCGAAGTCTACAATAATATGACTATGTCCTTTCAAATTCATAGTTATGTTTGATTTGGTAGCTAACATACAAACATTCGAACTTTAAAAATATGTATACATATTATAAAACAAAGTCCCTTTTCTGTCTGTCTGTATATTATAGGTTTTCTCAAAATCTACTAAACGGATTTTTATGAAATTTGGTATGGAGATAGTTTAAGACCCTGGAAAGATTATAGGCTACTTTCTATACCAGAGCACTCCTTCACGCGGGCGAAGCCGCGAGCAAAACTAATTTGTAATATTAGTAAGATTTATTCATGACTGCATAGAAAAAAATATCACTATTATCTCGTTCCTTCACATTTCTTTTCCCCACAAACTCATACAGGCGAAGTTCGGAAGCAATGCAAGTTTTAAACTAAAATACACACTCATATATCGAGTAAAATGTTTGTTTACTACTCTGAAAGTAGTCTGTATGTCTCCCGACCTTGGTGCGAGGTGCGGGTGAACGCACAGATGGGGGGCGCCGCGCACGCGCACTCCTGTCTTGTCCTACGGCCACGGACAATGTTAGGACTTTTTGTGTAGATAATGATAGACGTGTTTATGCAACTTGCTCATATTAATATACGTTAGTGGTTTTCATTGTCTAAATATTTTGTAGAATTAAAATTAATCAAAGAAATAGACTGTATTAGTTTAAAGATTGAAAAATTTAGGGATGGAATTTTTATAATTTTATTAGCTCAAGAAACTATTTGTACAAAGAAACAGCAACTTTATCACTAGTATATTTACGGTGTTTATTGTTATTTTAATGATTATCATTTTCAATAAAACCACACACAATTTATTGCACCTTCTCTTAGATAGGTATCGCGACTTGGACATACTATATTAGTGTATGCAATTACATAGTATGCCAGATTGCTTACCGACACCTAATACTCGCCTTTTGTTGATCCACAATTTGCCTTATAATACTAATTATACCTCATGCAATAAAATTATTGCTAAGGCGTCAAAATACCTAAAAAATTATATTAAATATGAATTGGTGACGTCACCGAAGATGGAGTCACGTCACGAATGGAGGATTTTATTAAAACACGCCTATTATTACTTTCTACCATGTTAATAATATCCTATTATGTAGCCAGTATAACTACTGGACATAATAAGAATTAACATCTCATGTCTCAGGATCGCGAGCGCTTTGGAATACCAAACAATACTTTGTAATTTAAGGTGTTGGATGGTGTTTCTACTGTTCATGGGCGGTCTTATCGTTTACTATCAGGCGAACAGCATCGTCGTCTCGTTATTAAAGCAATAAAAAATGGTCTCACCCTATCGAGCACTAATTCCAGACTCCGGAAAATTATAAAAAACTGGCAACGAATCAGTCACGCGATACAACTACGTCATCAAGTAGTCGCGAAAACACGCGAATAACGACGCATAACGACACTTTCCCGGACACACCCCCGTTACTTATTCAAACGGAAAATTACGACGCCCCACAAACTGGGTGATACGGCACCTTACATTTCTCTTCGTGTATAACATATTCGCGAACGGAACGGGTGATAGATTTTTAGCTCCACGTGAATAAGCAAATAGATACGTCGACATAATTATGTCGGCAAGATATGTAAATGGTGGTTGATTGTTTTTTTTTTTGTACTCAGTCGTACTGGACTTTTAGCGCGTTTACACATGGCGCAGCAGCGGCAGTGGCACCGCCAACATCGCGGTGCCGTTGTATGTCACCTTTGGATTTGTATGTTGACAACTTCAGCACCGCTCGCCGGTTTCAAAACTCGCTGTCACTGCGGCGGCACCATGTCGAAGGTTCCATACAAATCCAAGGGTGACTAATACAGCGGCACCGCGATGTTCATAGTGCTGTTGCCGCTGCGGCGACATGTGTAAGCACCCTTAGCAGTTGGATGCGAGTTATTTTGCCAATTTTGTTTATTTCAATCGCTAAGCATTCTGTTGTTCCGTATTGATAGATGTATGCTTCTTAACCAAGGTCTACACTCTATACACTATAAAAAATACAGATTTAAACATCGCCCGAAGACACAAAAACACATATGATCATAAAATTAAAATACCATTATAAAACTGTATCCTAATATTAAATGAGGGAAAAAACCCATCGGTAATCCCGCTTTGTTGTTTGAGGTCCGGTTTCGATGGTTCTACGAACACCATTATAGTTGTTTGAGGCGCCGCGAGATTTTGTATTCTTTAAAATTGAGGATAAACCTAGTGTTACGTGTTTTTGAACGTAATAAATTAAAAACATTGATACTGTATGTAGTTATGTAGTTTCACTCAGGGCCTGCAAGCGCGAGTGGGGCTCAGGTTTATTTTTTATAAGCACGACAAAGTAATCCCACTACACCTGATGGTAAGTGAAGTGAGGTCCAATAGAATATTGACTGACGACAGTTGATTACCCCTCGGCAGTCGACACAACTATGCCGGCTTGTTGGAACTGGCTATACACAGGCTGATCTCAGAACGCGACAATTACGTGTGCCACTAT
The DNA here is from genome assembly GCF_014839805.1 of Manduca sexta. Taxonomy (NCBI): domain Eukaryota; kingdom Metazoa; phylum Arthropoda; class Insecta; order Lepidoptera; family Sphingidae; genus Manduca; species Manduca sexta. The sequence goes on along the minus strand of NC_051136.1, from coordinate 15,383,025 downwards.
GGCGGGTTTTAACACCTTGTGTACTATGGTAGCTATCCGGGTGGATAGAGAATATATTCTACCACCAGCAAAGGTCCTTCAAATGCAACTAAGACGCGCAGTTAACGCGAACCAGTCTATAGCATAACATAACGTATACATACAAGTTGATATTCGCAATGAGCATGCGAATCAAAACCACACGTGCTCAGCGCTATTCCAAATGCGATACGCGATGTGCGATGTTCACACGCCTTTAGTCGGACTTTTAAAAAGTAGCGTCCTATTTATTCTGCGGCAGTGTATGTACACCGGACCTTATGATAAATTTGTGTAGTTCAAATATAATGTCCACCAACAAGAGACATTGTATCAATAAATCTATACATATTATAAAACAAAGTCTCCAAAAGCTGTATGTGATCGATTTTCTCAAAATCTACTGAACGGGTTTTTCTACGATTTTAACTAAAAGATAGTGCAATTCTTGAGGAATGTTTAGGTTGATAGTACAATACGGTTTTATGTAAATTGGCGAAAATATAATTAATGTTAAAGAGGTTGCGTGGTTGTAAAAAATCTCGTGGGTCGGGATTTACGCGGGAAAACTTTTTCACTGATTGCCACGTAGGCGAAACCGCAGGAACAGTTTTTTTAAGAAATAATTGTTAAAAAACATTTTGAAACTAATCTCAATATATGATTGTATCAGTAAACAACCTTAAACCTATTCTAAAATTACCTTGGTTAGAGTATTAATTTAATTCTTAGAAGGTCATTTGTGTGGCCATGCCTTCAGTCACGATATTATGTAAATTATACCATGCGAAGACGTTGTAGGAATCTAAAGTTAACATCAGTTAAATTCTTAATATTAATGACTAGCTTCTGCTCACGGCCACGTCCGTGTGAAAAGGTTTTTCCGGGATAAAAGGATATCTGCTTTTTTTTGTCGGGATAAAAAGTAGCACTTAGGAGTAATTAGGCTTACTACACATCAGTGAGATTTTTTAAAAATCCGTTGAGTAGTTTCTGAGATTAGCACGTACAAACAAACTCTACACCTTTATATATAAGTATAAATATAGATTACACTTTATTAAAACTTAATGGTGGGTCCGTCAATTCCGTGATTAACAAGCAACATAAAATTTTATTATTCATTACTTTGAGATATTACTTGAAATTGAGTACCAAAAATTATAATTAAAATTGCCCTTACAATGTTCTTTGCACACTAATTCTAGGCACTATAAATAAACAAGGCATAATTTCTTACACTCTTTAAATCTAGATATAAAAGACTAATATAGATTATGCCGCCTGAAAATCAATGCCTAAACCCACAGAATATCGGGTCCTTTCTACAGACGGGATGAATTTATCTCTTACCTAATCCCGAGTTGGAACATCGTTTAATCTTGAACGATGCTTCGGGATCTCCCACTTCGTTCTCAAGATGAATGGACTAGCGAACAGTTCGTTTTTCAAAAAGGACTAGCGAATGGTTACCTTTTGGAAAGGATAGTATGTGCTTATTACGTTAAATAAGTGTTACGTGACAATTGAATTATGGTATTCTAAGGATTTATATTTTCATACAAGGTCATTTTGACATCAGTAGTAAATGAAACCACATACTTTCTTCTTGAAAATAACACTTTATAATAAATTAATGTAAGTTATAAATAAAAAGTAATTTAAATTAACATGTTTTAATGCTATTACTCTAAGAGAATATGTCACAGCGGCAATATTACATTTTCAGTCAGAGATACACCCACGCACAAACTGTATTCGCACTAAACGATAAAATTTAAAAAAATCAGAAAGATAAACCGGGATTTTTTTATGAAAATATTCGCTATTTATGTATCATTTTTGGCACAACGTTAGCAGAGGTAAAGGCGAGTATGTGGTTTCATTTATTAACGCAATGTCAAAAAACTTTGTATAATTGACACTATACATATATTTCTCTAGGCAGTTTAATACGTTTTCCCATGAATCGCCTAAGTTCTCCAGGGAAGGTGTCTGTAACTTGTTCTTCGCCGAAGAGAAAAAATGCCTTCCTCGTTGTGCCGCCATTGTTAATAAAGAAATCAACCCGTAACTACTACTTGGGTAAATTTAAAAAATATTTTCATGTATAAATTCAGCACACTGACGCATTTTTGTTCAGTGCCCACCCTAGATGGCAAATTGCCCGCCGGGCCAATCGATCGCCACGCTGTTCTGTGATGATAAACAACCCTCCTGTATGGGGTGGTTTTTAAATTGTCAATTCGGAGGATCTTTATCGTATATTGAAGTGAGTTTTGATATTTTTAACAGGAGCTCTGGAAATGAGTTTGCATGAATGATCATGAAGGAGGAATTTTGGACTTTACCAACCGCCGAGATAACGTGCGCGTTCCAGAAGTTATTTGGTTTTAATGCATTTGTATTTTGTGTCATAGAATCTCAAACGTTAACAAATGGCGGGCAATTTTATTATAATCTGCAAACAATTTTACACATCCTGTTAACAGATGGCGCTATAATAATTTGTTCAAACGCAGCTTCATACGAAATACCTAAAATATTGAAACCATACCGCCAAAACACGCACAACGTTTAAATTAAACCACGTGAAAATTGCCCCCACGGGGAACGGAGCGGGTCGCAAAGGGGTCAAAACGTTTAATCGTTCCCGCTGCTGATTCCGTATTCATGTAGCATAATTTGGTCGGTTTTTGCGAAGTTTTTAACCTATAAATTCACACGCGACTTCTCTTGCGTGAATACTGGTAATTACGATGATATTATGTTTGCCACAATTAAGTTGTAATGCCGTTAAGTAATAACGTCGATTATTTTTATACCAATTTGCAGGATTCCGGATTAAATTGGTGCAAAAGTTACAGTGTTTACGTAATTCGTGACCTACATGTTGGTTTTTCTGTATAAATGGTCCCAGGGTAGAGTTTAAAAAAAATAATATTTTTATTGCTGAATAAATCTTCTTACCTAACGATCTCTGTATCCTAAGACGTAAAAAGTTGTCTTCTTGATATTATAGTGGTAATGGATATAATCCATGAAGCGCAAGGCTCTGGGTTCCATCCAAAATCGGGCAAGTACATCGGAGATCCTACATTTGATTTTCCGTTCGGAAACACTTTCTGTAGTGGGCTATTGTAATTTTCCGTGACTAGATCATCCATTGGGCTTGATATTAAGAAGGTGATCGGTCGTAAAAACATCAACCAGCCCAAAGTTTCTTACGCATCAAATATCTAATGAATACAATACGCATGCATTTATATTCCCATGACAACGCATAAAACAATGAATATAATAAGAAACACTTGTAAATGCGTCGTGCCGGAGCAATGCACCGCGTTAGTATGCGTGGCGGGGTCCCGGGTTCGCTCCCGGGATGCGTCGCGTTGATTAGTCCGGGACTACTCGTCTGCATACTGATCACATGAAACTAGTTGCAGGTGGGAATCGGGTAAGATTTTTGGCGGTAGTGAAATGTTACTTGTTATTGCTTATATTCTGCTCTATAATTCCACAGCCTTAGTCATACAATCCGGAAGACGGTGATTTAAAAAGGTGGTATCTGATGTATGAAGCTATCGACAAATTGATCTTGCACACTCGTATCTCTTCTACCTAGTGTCCCAATTGAAGAAGCTCGTATATTATAATACGAGTTTGGTATTCAACATCTAGTAACCCATTTTACCATTTCCAAGTAAGAAAATAGGAAGCGTTTACCTTTAGCAATTATACGGCTATTCTGGGTCCATTGTTCTTAAATCAGGCGGGTTTCCTTGTTTTGTTTCTAATTCTGCTTAATTTTAATTAAGTTTGAGGAAATTGAATGACAGGTGCGAAAAGATGAATAAGTCAATTAATAAAAGCACTTGTTTGCTCGATTATTTTCTGGGTTAAAATACAAAGTTCTGTACTGTTATTAGTATAAAGTATATAATTATAATTAGTGGATAAAAACCTAGTAGGGAAAAGAACGGACTGTCGAGACGAAGATCTGTAGGTTCAAAACCCATGCATACATCTCTGACGTTTCGAAGTTACGTGTGTGATGTTTATGAGTGGTCGTTTGATTTAACAGGGAACGAAATCATCGTGAGAAAATCTCCATACCTAAGAATTTTCTATAAGAATCAAAGGTATATGGAGTCTGCTATCTCGCACTCGTTCAGCGTGGTCGACTTAGGCGTAAATCCTCCAAATGGCAGAGTAGGCGCGTGATGGACAGTGGGTAGTATTAAATATAATATAGTATTATGTCGTATCACTTATTAAGTATGCTATAGTAGCGCTGGTATTATATAGAATTGTAATAAGGTCAAGGGCGAAGTACTTAGAAATGGTATACGTAATGATATATCATGATCACTTATAAGTATCTAACTCTAAAGAATATTGTTAAGATCATGATCGAAGTTTTTATTAGTTGTATACTAGCGCCATCTATACTCTAGATAGCGAATTTAATCGAAATAATATTACGAATTCGCAATGTACAAAATAACCAGAATATCTACATATATCACAGATTTCTTGCTGGGTAGTACCTCCTCTACTATTGAGAGGGCAATATTAATGCGGTATGGATAATACGACATCAAAAACACTCGTATAGTACTACCTTAAATGCTCTCCACGACGATAAAGTCAAGCAAAACCCAGCACTTAACTTGCAAAAAGAACAGATATCTTGTAATCAGGGTTGCCACGTTTGCAGATTTTTTTTGCTTTAATCAGTGATAGAAAGAAAAGGGTTATGACGTCCGATTTTTTGTGTCATGATGAGTTTCTTGAGTTCAGCCGGGTTAAATTTTTGTGTCACGATAACTTCTTTGATTTCGATCGGGAGCAACTTACCGTGGTTTGAAGTTTAGGTGTCCCTACAAATTTAGGTACTTTGAAGGCTACCCTGTCAATTATCAAGTGATTTAGTGGTCTTCCTTATTTTATATTCAACTCTATAGGCAGTTTCTTAAGTTCTCCAATGATACTTTTTATAACGTGGTTGTAAAACCTCCATTTTAACATGAATAGCAATAAATGTTAGCTTATGAAAGTACGGGCGTTTTATCATCTTTGCCCAAAATGTTTTAAAATTAACACCTTAAAATCTAAAACACTGCCAGCTGTTTAATTTTTTCAAAAAGTTCATACCGTCTTACATAGTATTATACTAATTTATTTTATAGCTCTATGCATTATATTCTGCTAATAAAAAGTGCCAACCCTGCGTGTAACCCAAGACAGTGCGGTGACAACACAATTCGCGGTTCTAGTACAATGAATAATTTGAAATCCGACTCGATTCTGGAAACGTGTACCGTCTTGTTTGTTTGTCCTCGCGTTACATTCTTAACGTTATGACACTTGACACGTAAGAATGGGTGGCGAACGGGCGTTGGTTATGAGAGGATCGTCTTTAACATGTTTATAGGTATTTGCATTAACTGAGAGATATTACTACATTCAGTAGACCTTTAAGTACAAACTCGTTATATATTTACATATGAATTGTTGTTTTTATTGTATGATCAATTTAAAAGCGTAATTTAAAACATTGTATATAAATAATTCGCAATTTGATTTTAATTTTCCACTTAATTATTTCAATATAAAATTAACTAATGTATCCATAGATAATTAGAAAGGGTGAAAATAAACATTAAAAACCTCTGTAAAACCAAAACTTAATACACTAAAGCGCAGTACGTTAATAAACAAATCACACTGCACTTAAAAAAACTCCCCTTTGACGTGACCCTTAAATTTGAATGTGAAATCGATTAGAGGGTAGCTGTATCTATGGTGACAAAAAAGTTTATATACCACAACAATGGCCACCTTACGATTTTCAAGTACACCGATCCTTGTTTTTTTTTGGTATCTCACTCCAAAATCAACCTCAGGGGAAACCTGCGAAGGCGATACTGGAATCCCCCGGCTTAGCAGGAACCTGTAGCCTGTAGGAGAGTTGAGCGGAGATATGGAGAAGAAAGTATAGGGTAGAAGAAGGAATTTTATTGGGATAGGAAGAAGGCAGAAGGCTAGAAAATGTTCGTGTTCAGAAGCCTCAATATGAATTGGCAAAATTGTGTGGTATACACACTTAATTGTGTGCCTAGTGCCGCGACAAATGTTTCCCCGTGCATGGGCGTGTATTCGGTGTGGAGACACACACAAGAATTGCCTTGTTGAGTTACATCCTAAAGTGTATCATATCGCATTATAGATGACATACAGGTGATTGGTCATTGATTTGTTAAACCGCTATAAGTTTAACTATAAGGGTTATAATTAAAGTCATATGTGACGTAAAATAATAATAAAAATATTTGAAGAGAATGAATCTTCAGAAACAGATTCAATGTAAACTCTATCGATATAAGTGTGTTTTAAACCATTTTGTCTTCACCAATATCGGAAGCAGCTAAATTGATTAATGTATATAGACTTTCTAGAAGCTATAAGTATTATGTATTAAATACAACTTGTATTAATTATGAGACGGGCATAGTCAGAAGTGATTCAGTACCTTAAATAAATAAGGAAAGCAAATAGTAAGATGCATTAACAGTACTAACCCTTTACCCTTATAATATGAAAACTTCCTATAAAAATCCTTCCCTTTGAACTGCTAATATTATTTGTTTTTAGAAAATAACTATAAATAACTAAACAATGTACAAATCTCTAAGCAGCTTAACGGATATAAGGTAAATTTACCGCCTTATTTTTATCTGTTTATAAAATTTTTGCTCCTAAGCCAAAGGGTCGTGAGAATTGTTGAAAAAAATTATCTTTTCGCCAAATATATTAAATCTCGCTTCCAGATTCGGCCTTTTGACCCTCTGAAGCTCGTGTTTATTTGTTAATTCATTCAATTCGGCCTTTGATTACATTTTGAGCAATAAATGTAGAGCTTTTTGTTAAATTTTGTATGTTAATAATTGAGAGAGTTTTTTTATCACGGCTTCGTTTATGCTCGCAAAAGTCCTATGGCAACATTATGTTTATTCGAGATAAACAGTTGCTTGAATTATTACCTGGGACATAACCTAGGGCATCTGAAAACGTTTTTTAAATTCCGGATTTCAATCAAAATAACGAACTAACTATAAATAATAACGTCCTAACCGAATTTTGGCAACGGCGGTCGAACTCAATAAAAATCAGCCAGGTACGCACGAGATATTATAGTGCACAAGTATGTGCGCAATACACAGGTGCACTCTGTGTTCCTTCACTCTCATAGTCCGGTGAGACTGCAATCCGACATGACCGGAGAGAGGTCAGGCCCAGAACCAATGGCTTTACATACTTACATTAACTTATCAAACTATGTTTTTAAAATTACACATATCTCAGTGTTTTTAACCTACCCGCCACTAGGAGAGGAAAACGGGCGCATGACCGGGCATAATAAAACAGCGACCTCACGCCATCCAAACGGGGTTCAGGAATAAAACTTTATTATTCACATCACAGATTTATTCAATTATAAATGTTTTTCTTAGAAGTCTTTGGGAGGTGGTTGAAATGGTAATTTGATTTCTAGTAATGGATAGAAATAATAATGAAGGCTATGTTGTAATAATAGTCTTTAGGTATGAAGCATATGGATTGTTGATCAAGAATGGGTGTAATTAGAATTTACTTTGATCTCACAGAAAATTTACGTCAGGCTGCCATCTTGTTGTAAAAGCTAAGTATAATTGTTTCTATATGATTAATTGTTTACCTACGATACAAGCAATGCCTGAAGGGATCGAGTTAGTATTTTTATCCTGTGATCGGAATTTAATTTTATTGGCATAGCAATTTAGTAATATTTAGTTCACAAGGAAAATTGTAATATTAGGTAAATAAATTTTCTTTTTGCCGCTTTGCCATAAACGGGTATTTTATTTTACAATATTTGGGAAACTTACATCTGGTACAACTCATAGAAAAAGATACACTCAAAGAAGGTTAACTACAAGCTTCCACTACTAATTTATATAACCTAAAAATAGGAAATACTGTGGTATGCTAACTAGTAAATGGAAGTAAGATTATAATTAGTTTCTGAAAAAATAACTCGCAACTAGCTGCTTCAATTTTTTCGATATAAAGTAGTTATTTATCAAACTATACCATTACAAAGTAGGGAAGACGCAACAAGTATGTAGAAGAAAGAATTAAGAATATTATTTTGACTGGCTGCCTGTCTGAAGTCAGCCCCTAATTTGGAATTCGAACTCTATATCTCTCATTCTACACCCACACGTGCTACCACTACACCAAGCTTCAAAGGCTATGTGAGGGGCAGCGTCCGGGCAGTCGTGACACGGAATACATAACGCCGGAACAGCTGCACAAAGTTTACCAGAGGAATGCACTGTTGGAACAAGTGCTTTCTATTAATGCCGTAATATTGTTTCACATTTACCGTTTTGCATTGATGTAAAGGTTTTTTTATATGATTTCTTGGGTTCGAATCCCAGCCCGGGTTGGTTTTGAGTTACCATAACCCATAGTTCACATAAGTAATTAAGCCATAAAACGCCGCAGAAGCTTTACCGGTGCTGGAGTTCTCACGATGGGTAACGTATTTGCGGTTACAATTTTATATGAAAATCATTTGACCGCAAAACCAAATTTGTTGGGTAGATATTTAAAGTAAAATTTACCTTATGATGAATGTAGTAAAGGTGTAAAGACTGTAATTGGTATTTGGTTTAGTTATCAGCTAGCAATAGTAGTTTGTGGCTAATTCAAATAGGAAATGACATAACATGTTATAATGATTTCCTGACAGAATGCACCAGAAATAATGAAGGTACATATTTTTTGGATCAGTTAACTGAAGATGCTGCCTTGGCGCTATGAACTGGTTCAACGAAAATAGCGGCATCCGCCAACATTGTCTTAGCTAAAAACTGTCAGTTTTACTAAATTACTAAACTAATCCATCCATGATCTGATCATGGATGGATTAGTTTAGTAATTTAGTAAATTATTCATTACTTGTTAGCTCGTAAAAAATGTGTTTAGTAAAATTAAGATTTATTTGTGTTGTTGGTCACCCGAACAGTTAGTTACAATATCTACCTACATTTTACAATAACAAATTTTATATTCTTTATTAACGTTCCGATCTTCACAGAATGATTTCACAGCGTGTCACATTTTTTTGTGTTTTTAAAGCATTTCGATTCCACTTGTACTTGAGCATCTCACCGAGGTCAATTACCGTCTTTTCTCATCCATTATTCATTTGATGGATTCGTTGGACTTCAAGTACTAGAACGCTTAAATGCTATCTTTCGTACGATCTGATAATTTAGTGTCTAACATCTTCGGTAGTGAGGCTACAGAACAGACGCGCAATAAAAGCGCCGGCCAGACACAATCAGCTTATTGAGATACACTTAGGACGATTGAGTCAACAACATACAATAAATTACCTGATAAAATGAAAAATATTCCTTTGCTAAAATTTAAAAAAACATTGTATTCAATACTAATTGAGAAATGTTATTATAAAATCGATCAGTTCCTTTATGATTATTTAATAATAATGTAATTTTATATAATCTCGAAATGACTGGAATTTTAAATATTAAATAATATAATTAAATAAACTAATATTTGTACGTCTTAATGGTGAAGCATAGAGCCGGGCTTTATTTATTTAAGAACTGTAATGTGTATCTATGTTTGACAAATAAATGATTCTGATTCTGAACATGTCAATTTTATAGTAGCTAAATGCAACGCGGTATTATCGTCTGCGTGATAGCTGAAGACCTATAAATAAAGAAACGTTAGAGATTACCTTTGTTCACGAGTACCTCATATGACTTGTAAATAATGACTATAATAATATCAGCCCTGTATTATATACTGTCCCACTGCTGGGCTCTGGCCTCCTCTACTACTGAGAGGGATTCTGCCTTAGTCCACCACGCTGGCCTAGTGCGGCGTGGAAGACTTCACATACCTTCAAAATTCTCATAGAGAACTACTCAGGTATGTAGGTTTCCTCACGATGTTTTCCTTCACCGTTAAAACAAGCGATAATTCATAAAGAATACGCAAATAACTTTAGAAAAGTCAGAGGTGTGTGCCATTTGAACACAACCAACTAGGCTATAGTTGCTTACAAAATACTATGAGTATACAGGACCATTTCATCTGTAAGTCTTCTACAAAATCTTGTAGAAGACTTACAGATGAAATGGTTCTGTTTACTCATACAACCTTACAAAGAAAGTCGACATTTAAGAATATAAAACATTTAACAATCAACAAGTTCAAGGCAGCACGAGCCTCATAAGGGGTATAATACTTCATTGTTTCCCGCTTCCCACCCGCCGGGATCGCAGTGTCCCACGGGAATCGTTTTTCAAACAGTCCCGGGATTTTTTACCACCTTTTCATTTCCTCATGAATCGATACAGCTTACGAGGGCGACTGTTGAATTTTTATGAGTTTTCTAAAGCTTTGCCGCTTTATCGACTCTTTATGGCCAGTTTATAACTTATCAAATAGTTTTATGCGGCGTTTACAGTTCAAATTAAATTGCGGCAGTTTATCTTATCGGAGAGTTGTGAGGAAGTTTGTGACGTACGTTACGGAAACTTATTTTTGTTGGTTCCAAATTGAGATATGTATTTACTTAACTTTAACTTCGACGTATTGATATATTGTTGAATATCGACTGTCGTATTCCTACGGTGATAGACCAGTAAAATTTTAATTCCGGTAGACTAATTTCATGTTAACAATTCTTCGCTTCTGACTATTAAAAATAGTCTCAACTTATTTACTAATATTATGAATATAAAAGAACGTGTTTAATAAGATAGATAGCCTCAATTGCTCCCAATCAATATATCAAGGCCATCTCAAGGCTGGTGGAAATGGCTTAACACCATTACTACATTTTTCACAAAAACCACGTGAGCTCCGGTAAACAAATTTCACTCTCATAGTCCGGTGAGACGGCAAACCGAGATGACCGGACCGAGATCAGGTGCAGGAGTAACTGCTTTACGTTCTTTCCGATGCACAGGGGTATCACACCGCCAACTTCCTGACTCCGAGCTGTGTAACTGAGTAATTTTAAGATTAAAAAACCAGTTACAATTTTTTTTGGCCCGACGCGGGTTTCGAACCCAGGCCCTCAGCATGGTAGTCGTACTTGTACCGAGTACACTTACAACTACGCCACAGAGGCAGTCAATGCTTCCACACTATTAGTGGCGAGCAATTAGTCAGGCTACAAATGGATCAGTGAGGTCAATATCCGATAGTCATTAACTCATTGCATCGGCGCGTTCAAATTGATAACCGCACGTTGCGTTTCCTCGTTCGATTTATTTGTAAAATGAATTAATTTGCGCTATTACTCGTAATTTTGCTTAATATCTAAGGATTACATTTGTAATTCTAGTTTATACTGATTACGGGGCTTAGTTCGTTTTAAATATCTTTCATGTAGGAAGTATCTTTTGGAAAAGATATAGTTTCAAATGCTGTAAGATATCATGAGAGTTTTATTTTGCTTCGGGAACTGATACGTACAAGTACGAAACACTGGTGTTTGACGGCAGAAATAGACAAAGCGAATGAACCCACACCATTGCAGACTGGAGTTCCATAAATCAACGAGCAAAGGCTAAAAACACCGCTAAGTTACCTCTATATCCTGGGTTCCTAACTTTGGGTTAAAACAGTTACATATTTCATGGAGGTAAAAAGGAACATAATTATAGGATCGCGAAATAAAAAAAAAAATAACAGAGCTGACGTTAAAATTGTAAGGCCGTTCTGCAATTTATGATAATTAAAGATATTTGTATTTGCTTGTATTGTTTGTTTTGATAACATTTTGAAGGCGGGGTAAACTTAGTTATTCACATATCACAAAGGTAACAATATTGAAAAGATTAGGAACCACTGCGCTATACTCTTTGCCCTCAATAAAAATACCCGATTGAATACAAAAATACTTCAGATACGCAATTCGCATATAATATAGACAGAAAATAAACAGGAGTTGTCCCAAAAGACAGGACTGCAGGAAACCGCTAATGTGGAGTCGTTACGTGGCCCGTAGTTTCATCAGCCGATCGATTTTCGTGGAAATCCGGTGCGAAGGGATGCGGTCGGCCTTTGAGTTTACCTGTTGTGCTATTTTGGGGAAGTATTGTACCTTTATGTATAAGGGGGATACTGCTTTCGTATTATAGCAGTTTTGTACCGGGTTTAGATTATACATATTTATGATAAACTAGCTTCCGCTCGCAGCTTCGCCCGCGTGGATTTCGGACTTCAAAAATGGAGGAGGTGCTCAATTTGTCGGGATGTTTTTTTAATGTATGGTGGTATGCAGGTGGTCCGATTGTCCGGTCAGGGTCTGATGATGGGATCCTGGTGAAATCGAAGGAAGCTTATAGCATGATTCAGTATTCACGTGTGATGGCTTATTATTAGCGTATTTCATGTATAACTTTGGTGTTTCTATACCGATTTCTATGATTCTTTTTTATGGAATATTTAATAATGTTAACTATTTTAATTAGGGATGACTTAGTGAGTGTTATAAACGTAAGAGTAGACAAATATAATGAGAAAGCTTCGAACTGCTAAGCTATCGGGAGTTACACGTGTTATTGTGAGTCAACCATAAAAGATAGACATATGCTGTCGTGGGATATTTTTACATAATTTTAAGGAGAACATTTCCATCATACATGATTTCTGCGTAGCTTTAACCATTAAGGTTGCACACGCGACGGAAGCTTAAAAATGGAGTAACTTCTCCCGTTTTCCCAACATTTCCCTTCACTGCTCTGCTCCTATTAATTGTAGCGTGATGAAAAGTATACTATAACCAGCACAGGAGTATGACAAATAATTGTACCAAGTTTCGTTAAAATCCGTCGAGTAGTTTTTGTTTCTATAACGGTTATACAGACAGACAGACAGACAGACAAAAATTTTACTAATTGCATTTTTGGCATCAGTATCCATCCCTAATCACCCCCTGATAGTTACTTTGTACAGAATTGACCTCTCTACAGATTTATTAAAAGTATAGATATTGACATATGGAGTCTGGAATGGTGTTTAGTACATGATCGACTCGCCACCGATAGGTGGCGAGTCGATCATGTGATAACATGGGATTCCTAACAAACTGTGAGGATAGGTCTCTGCCTGCCTCTGAAATAAAGGTGATATAATATTCTGAGATGTGTATGTTCGCGAAATGACAACGTCTCTGTCTGCCCTCGAAAATGGCAAAAGCGTTATATTTTGTATGCATTGGATGGCAAATTTTAAACTGCTTATATTTTCACAACTTTATCCATTTTTCCTCTCAACAATGTATTAATATCTAAATTTTCAGAACGGCGGAGGTAACGTTTTTTCAAGAGTGCTCAAGAGCCCTTAAATTATTTAACGTAAGCTAAAAGGGTGCATAAATTATAGAGCCTTGTAGAATTTCAGGGGCCCCGAATTAACAGATTAGCTGATTGCAAACTCTTCAGAGGTAAATGTGTTTGAGTTTTTAGGGAAGAAAGTTTGGTCTAATATTAGATTCTATAACACAGAGAGCCAAGATTTGCTCTTACATGATCCGCTCTCAGGCTAAAGGACAAGGTCTGATAATCGGCTGATCATTAATTAGTGTGATGTTACGTTAGAGAATAATCTTGACGAAACACCTCTTCGATCGCCTTTGTCTGCAAACAATGACAACGAATAATATCAAAAGCAGTCTAGGTAGTTTAGCGGTAGATTACTAGTTTTTTTCTTTACTAACTAAAAGTTTTACTCATGACTGTTGATGTGGTTTAGAGCAATTTATGGCACAAATAACAATCCCTGGCACATCGAATTACTTTCTCTTAAGTAAAAAATCTCATTTGTTTTGTAAACGTCCCGGGTATCGAACTCAGCACGTCACGGTTCACGGCCTAAGTACCTAGTCTTGCCATAAATATTGTAATAAAGAAAAAAGAAAATTGTTAACTGCAACTAACATTTATTACTTTTACAGTGTGTCAGTTTAATACATAAATATAAAACAATTAAAAATATAAAAGCTTATTCGAAGTGGTCTCCATTGGCTGCAATACAGTCCTTTAAACGATGAGGCCAGTTATCAATAGAAGCACGCACTCTTTCCATGGGAAAATTCTTCACTGCCAATCGTATAGATTGTTTTAGGGACTCCAAATTATCATGGCGTTTAGAGCAAGCTGTACTCTCTAAAACTGACCACAAATCATAATCCAGCGGATTAAGATCGGGACTAGACGACGGCCAGTCTTCAGCTCTGATGAAGTCCGAAACGTTCGATTCCAACCAAGACTGCGTGGACCGAGCTTTATGACCCGGCGCCGAGTCTTGCTGGAAGGACCATACTTGGTTATTGAACATGGTGATGTTAAGGGGCTTAACTACCTTCTCAAGAATGGTATCTTGATACACTTGTGCCGATGTTTTGATACCTTTTCACAAAAATATGGCTCAGTCACTCCTTCATAGCTAACACCCCACCAAACCATCACTGAAGTCGGATAATGTCCACGTTGCACTCTGTCGACTAATTGGGAAGCTTCCTTAGAGCTTTGAGCATAAATACGGTCATTTTGTTTGTTAAAATGTTGCTCAATTGTAAAAATTTTCTCATCCGTAAACAAAATTTTTCTGTGACCTCCCTTTGCGTACCGCTTCAGTAGTTGTTTCGATTTTACCACCCTATTCTTCTTTAAATTATCAGTTAAGAAATGGCCAGTGCGTCTCTTATAGGCTGCAAGTCCTAAGTCATCTTTTAAAATACGCGACATGGTTCTAGGTGCTATCTTCATTTCCCGAGATAAAATCTTTTGCTTTCGGACAGGATTTCTTCGAATTCTTTCCCTTACTGCTTTGACCACCTTTTTCGTACGAACACTACGTGGACGGCCAGATCTTTTCTGTCACAAACAGAGGAGGTCTCATTGTACCTATTAATAGCCCGGTACACAAACATTTTACTAATACCAAGTGTATGGAGAGTTTTAAAAATTGCATTTGGCTCCATACCTACTTTGTGTAATGCTATCACAGCGATTCGGTTCTCTTTATCACCCCACACCATTTTAATATCGCAAAATATTTTACAATGTATTGGCGCCAAAATGAGAAAACACAATGAACAATCGTATAAAAATGACAGATTCGAAATTCAAATGTAATATTTTTTTATAATTAAGTGTAACAGTATTTATGGCCAGACTAAGTATATACCCTGCTAAATTTCTAGCTTCACTCTTATAAAGAGACGACGCAAATTTATTATGTTGGAAAACAGCCTCCTGTCTCATTCCCTCTGGGAGATCTGAACTTGAAAGAAAAAAACACATAAAATATTATTCAACCTTGAATCTTATGACCTAGGCTTCAACGACTGCAAGCAAAGGAAAGCTCATTAATTCAAATAATCCAACAGATGTAACTCATAATTTGTATTAAATTGAGCCGCGCAAAGTCGTCGCAGACATTAACGGTACGATCCACTTAGATCTAAGTGCTTAATTAGAATATCCTAGTGTATGTAAATGGATGGTCAGTGGGTTGCCAGCTCGGTGAGGAATTAATATGGATAACGGAGTGGTCAAGAGTGGGGAAACATGTGCTTAATTTGCTTTGATTTTGAGGGGACATGGCACTTATGTGAAATAATATGGATGGAATTTTATGTGTGAAATGGTAGGCAGAGGTGATGCTCGTGGACTTACTTTTCTCCAAGCTCAATCAATTGTGTGAAAGTGGGCAAGCATATTGCTATATCGAGAATTCCAAACACGAGCAACTCAGATGTGTTTTTGTTTCCAGAAAATAAGCAGGACAGAAGGAAATGAATACGTTAGACTCATAGATACTATTGCCGAGCATGGATATTGAAGCGACGATAGCCTAGTTCGTTCTTAGTAGTTGAGAGTGGAACGGACTGCCGAGACTGACCGAGACCGAGACGAACTTTGACTTTTCTAAAAAATTATGAGTGTATTCTTTGTGAATTATCGCTTGTTTTAACGGTCAAGGAAAACATCGTGAGGTAACCAGCCTTAGAAATTCTTTAAAGAATTTTATCGCTTGTGTAACCGGTGAAGAAAAACACGAGGAAACCTGCAAAGATGAGAAATTCTTTATACGAATTATGGGAGAATATGAAGTTTGCCATTTCGTATTAGGCGAGCTTGGTGGACTAAGGACTCCTACCTAATACCTCTTAACAGTAGAGGAGGCCCGTGCTCAGCAGTGGGACGGTATATAATACAGGGCTGATATTATTATTTTGTATGGGTATTAGCAGTAAGAAACAAGATGAGAGTAACACAATATTCACGTCATATCAGAGTATCATAATCGACATAACAGCATTAGGAAATCCACTGCAGAACCATTGGCCTACAGAAGATTTCCAGATTCCTACAAATATTTATTTCTAACAACTTCATTTCACTGCCAACCCACCAATTACTTACGGAACATCGATTACAGACGACCCAGGCAACTAATGTTGTTTATTAACACCATTCCGAACTAGTCCACTGATTGAGGTCCAGAATATCAGCTTATTAGTTTAAGTTCTGATCAGATCGTCTGACGCAATTCGTCCCTACCATTAAATATAGGTTCGAGTTTCCTCAATTAGTTTAGTTGGAATGAACGCGAACTACTTACAATTGAATTAAAAAAGGATTAACAATACAGGAATATATTATTGAGCACTAGCTTAATGCATAAAACCTATAATATAATTAAGTGTATTAGAATAATTTAAAATGGAATTAACTACATTACCAGTGGCTCCCAGCAATCAGTTTTTTGCCATCAATCACTATGAACAATCAGTCAACTAGTCTAAAAAGGAAATTGCAAAAAAAGTATGCAGCGAAGATGCGATGACCTCTTTATGATGCATCTCTTAAGTTCTCATAACACACTTTATCCCTTTGATATAAAGTACAATTTCGTGAAATACGAGTACGTACCTAGTAACTTTGTCACACTGGCCACATAGAGCACGGGACATGTTCCAAGATATTTTGAAAAAAGAATAAATGTGAAGAAAAAGGCAACACGTCTACGACTTGCGTGTCGCGTCCTCACACCAACGGATCTTGCGGAGAAATTTAAACTTTATCCCATAAAAATAAAGATAAGTGTGCATTAACGTTAAAAAAGGTATTTTATATCGCAAGAAGTAATTTTATTATTACGGTTATTATAATAAGATGAAGCTATTCCCGTGGTATCCTTTACCGCAACAATGGCTTGTAATAACGTATGGTTTTAAAACAGCTTATTATCATAGCATAACATTATATATTTGCATCGATATATGTTAAAAAAACCAATTTTATTAATAACGATGCGAATCGTGGTTATAGGTTTTTGAATTTTTTTATCTTTATAGCAATTAAGCGGTTGGAATTATGTTAAGGCCTAGAGATGCGATACTCATTATTTCTCAAGCATATTTTTTAATATTGACATATTATTATCTTTTTGTTTGTCTATATCAAAGAAGAGTTTAGAGATATTTTATCCTTACAAATAATTAATGGTACTTAGTTGGTATTATAGAGATATTCAATTTACTTTATTTCGGACTACCACGACAAACACTTGCCACAGTGGCTGTATGCAGCGGTTCTCATTTTGGGGCATCCTGTGAACGTTCTGTATGGGCCGGACACCGTGTTCTTCTATGGTCTATATTTGAATTTGATCTAAGTGTAACTACGATACAGACCGTAATATCCTGTGATAAAAGACGAGTGAACCTATCACCATGTTGGGCACGAGCTCCAATCTTTTGTCGAATCGCTTTTAGATGTACCGAACTTAGAATCGAACTCAGGACATCGTTGGTAACTCACCTGCACGCGTAATAACTGATGTGATGTTTGACTATGTCTATGATTGATTCAGTAGTATGGTTGCATTACGGTACGACTATAGTGCTAAGGTTCCGGGTTCGATCCCGGTTCGGGCAAAATGATTTTGAAATTTTCTACCCAGTATCAGTTTGGAGACTTGAATTTGTGCTCGATATGGCGACAGGCTCGTCCCCTATCACATCATGGGACGGTACATGCATGGCGGAAAGTAAGTGCATCAGTTGCGTCTGCATACATCTTTGGCAATAAAAGGCATAAGTGTGTGTGTGACATAAACCCAACCTCAAATCAAAAATTTAAATTTAGATTACAATTCGGCAGGATCAACTTAGGCTATGTATTCACGGTCGCGCATGATCTAATAACGCGTGAAGCCGTGCGCGTTAAGCCGAGGCTGCAATGAAACCCCACGCGTTTGGGACGAACGCGTGTAATATAACAAAAGGCTTGTACGATCAGCGAGTTCGGTGTCAGGGGCGGCCTAACCTAACCTAACCTTATTTAATTATGTTTTCTTTGAGTTATCTCATTATGGGAAAGAGATTAAGGTCGAATCTGTTATGCGTTTTAAATAATCTGCCAGGTCGAGAAGGTCGTAAGTGCCGTGAAATAGTAGTGACTAGGGATGGTACCCGGAACTTCTAAGTGCTGCTTCATGGCATTGAAGCGTAGTTTTTAGACGTAATATCTGTTACATTGCATAATCCTCAGTAGCTGTATGTATACTAACGTACTATGAGTATTTTATGTATATTTTTTATACTTGGAAAAGTGACGCCACTGCACCTGATGGTAAGTGGAATGGTGTCCAATAGAATGTCGACTGACGAGAGATGATTACCCCTCGATGGTCGACACAATTATGCCGGCTTTTTGGAATCGGATATACACAGGCTGATCCCGAAACGTGACACACTTTAGGGGTTACTATGGCGGGTTTAAATATCTTAGGTACGGCAGTCGCTATCCTGGCGGATATAAAATATATCCTACCAACAGCCAAATTTTCGACATAGTAATTTATTGTTACGAAATAAATAAAACTTAGCTGTTTGTTAAAAAAAAAACTTAATTAGATTTTTGCCACTATTTACTTAATATTGTGTTAGTAACAAACACAATTCCCCTTTATTCACTTATTTGGAATCGAACCCTCACGGAATTCTAAATAACTTACATGCCAACAAACTTGGTAGTTAATTCCATTCATAAATCCCACCAGTTGACTTCGTACCACGTGCCACTTTGTAATGATTATAGTGGTAATACGTTTAAACGCGTCGAGTTGCTTCCGTCCGCCGCGGCGGCGAGGTGGCGCCACGGTTCGCTTCCGGCTCGCCAGCCATTACTAGCTTTAATTGCTAGCACATCTTTTATTTACTTTTATTATAAAACTGAATACCAACATGCAATGAGACAGCGTGATGGCTTTACACTCTCATTAGTAAAAGAGACTGGTAACCAGCGGTAATATAGAATATTAGGTATCATTACGAGCGGCGATAGCCTAGTTGAGTGTGGAACGGACTGCTAAGACGAATGTCCGCAGGTTCAAATCCCAAGGGCACACACCTCTGACTTTTCTAAAATCATGTGTGTATTCTTTGTGAATTTATCGTTCGCTTTAACGGTGAAGGCAAACATCGTGAGGAAACCTGCACATCTGAGAAGTTCTTTATAGGAATTTCGAAGGTGTGTGAAGTCTACCAATCCGCACGAGGCCAGCGTGGTGGACTAAGGCCTAATCCCTCTCAGTAGTCGAGGAGGTCCGTGCTCAGCAGTGGGCAAGTATATAATACAGGGCTGATATTATTATTATTATATTTCATCATATAATACACAGTTTATGATGTGGGTAGATATAGTTATGTCGTTAGTTATACACGCTTGCAATACCACCCAATTTTAATATACAAATCGTTTGGATCCTATCCGTATCACTGACAGAATACAAAATAAATATCGACACGTGTAGTAACTGGCCCGAAAAATAAAAATATTGAGACTTACGCAGTGTTTACTAATGCTAATTATGCCGCATTGTACCATCCCCGAAAAGAGGTAGAACCACGGTGTGTGTGACACATTAGATGCGCTTATCCCATTATGAATCATGATAATCTAAAAGTAATAAGTATGTGATATGGATGATAATGTAGCTCTTACTTACTAAACACTGTTCGTTAGATAATATTTTAACCACATTTTTCAAAAGTAATTTGAGCAAAACTCAATTAGGTAATCAGTAACACGCGATATTTCAACCGCTAAAGACAATATTGACTCACTCATTCCCATGCGTTTAATGTAATTCCACTTACAAAACTGAATTTTCCATTTAATAAATTTAACATGAATAATGTAGGTAGTCGTTTATTCGGTCGGTAATTACGTAATTTACTGAGATGATCAATTTGCTATTATTGCTATTTCGCGAATCTGATTGGCTCGGTGGCATAGTAATGCGAACGTGAGGTCCTGTATACGAATCCCGACGGGCCATAAATAATTATGACTGGGTTTTTCCGTCTTAAAAGTCACTCAGTCGCAACTCTGAGTGAGGAAGTTGGTGTGATACCTCTATGCCTTGTAAAGCAAGTAAAGCCGTTGATCCGGCGTCTGATTTCTCTATGGTCATGTCGGATTGCCGTCTCACCGGACTACGAGAGTGAAGGAATAGAGACTTCATCTAAGTATTGTGCACTATACCTAATATCTCTTACATACCTCGCCACCGTGGTCAAAATTCTATTTTATTTCGAATTTCAATTTGTGAATTTAATTCATTATGGTAGCTGTCATTTGCAAATATGGGTAGGTTCGCTTTGTCTGGCTGCTAGGCCAGTGGAAGCACTGTAAATTTTATTTATTTTATAAAGGACATTGCGAAAACCGGCGATATAAAATTGTATACGTTGACACAACGTTTTTAAACGAGATGACGATGCGGTTCAAATGTATGCGTAGTAAACTTGATGTCGGGAACGATTTTACATGCGATTATATTGGTGTATTTTTAATAAAGGTTGGAATAAAGAGTATTTATTCGCATTTAATACCGACCACTGTCAATATGCGTGCGTATATCAACAAAACGGCGTTTTAAACTCTTAAAAACCGCCGTGTGCACGGCTTTTCTAATGACTTTGTCGAGAATAGTGCAGTAATTTATAAATAGTAATTTTAGTGACATGGCATTTTTAAAATCCCGCGAAACGATCATTTTTGAGTAAAAAGAATATTACCTAACAATAAACTACATAACATTTCATCATATAATTTTGCCACAATAGATAATAAATATTGCATTTGGCACGCACTGATGTGGTCGTACCATTTACCACATAATCGACCGATTGACAATGTTTACCATGTCTATTGCGTCTATTGCTTGCGGCTTCGTCCATTAGTCTGTTTTTGTCAATATTAATGAAATAGGTATTGCCTTTAATAATATCAGCCCTGTATTATATACTTGCCCATTGCTGAGCAAGGGCCTCATCTACTACTGAGAGGGAGTAGGCTTTAGTCCACCACGCTGGCCTAGTGCGGATTGGTAGACTTCACACACCTTCGGAATTTCTATAGAGAACTTCTCAGATGTGCAGGTTTACTCACGATGTTTTCCTTCACCGTTAAAGCGAACGATAAATTCACAAAGAATACATCACACATCTTTTTATAAAAGTTAGAGATGTGTGCCTTTGGGATTTGAACCTGCAGACATTCGTCTCGACAGTCCGTTCCACTCCCAACTAGGCTATCGCCTCTCATATTTCATTTAGTTAATATTTCGAATATCTATTTCCTTTAAAAGAGGCTACTTTCTATCCCGGAAAAATATAAGTGGGACTTTTATCCCGGAAAACTCGTTCACGCGAGCGAAGCCGCGAGCAAAAGTTAGTCTATAAATAAATTTGTTAGGGGCATAATAAGTAAAAGCGGTAGTCGGTTGGAATGTGCGATGGGTAAGGAGAAATATAACGAGGAATACTTATCTTTATTTCAATTATTTTCAACCGTAATGAAAGAAATATGACTTCGTTATACAAGTTAAAGATTCGTATAAGTTTATATTTTTTAATATTTAAATATAGACTAAATATAATTATCCAATAAGATAATAATGTATGTAATTTTGTTTCCAGTATCCAGTCTCAGTGGAGAGTCAGAGCTGGGGCGCGTCGTGTGAAGGTAAATTTACTAAGTACCTACCTACGTTAGTACAATCATAAGCAGCTGAATAAATTTTAAATACCTGTACACTTTTGGATACTAAAATAAATCTTTCTTAAAATATAATAAAAAAGATTTAATTTACTTCACAGACATATCTGAGAAAATTACGTATAGGTAGCCCAGTTCTTATTTGCGGTCTGCATGTAAATGTGCAAAAATATCTCAGCTTTTTATTATAAACTAAATTAAGTCTTAGTTTAGTTTTTGGCTTGTAAACGGCGTAAACCGTGAAGGTTCAATTCCCGGGCGGAGTGACTAAAAACTATGTAACTTTTTCAACGAACACGTGGTGGTTGAGATCAAGGGGCTCCGCCGTACGTCTCCAGCTATGTATCCATAATCAGAACCTCTCCCCTCGTTGACACTCCATTGCGTGAAACACGCTTAAAAATAAATAATTGTGAATTCATTGAAAAAAAGGTAGTCGGGAAATTACGTGATATTTATTTATGGCGATAGGTTTGGTTCTTATTACATACTAGCGACCCGCCCCGGCTTCGCACGGGTGCAATATTTCTCCACTATTTAATGGATGTTATTATACATATAAACCTTCCTCTTGAATCACTCTATCTATTAAAAAAAAAACATCATAATCCGTTGCGTAGTTTTAAAGATTTAAGCATACGTAGATAGGGACAGAGAAAGCGACTTTGTTTTATACTATGTAGTGATGTAGTGAAGTGGACGCTTTCAGTTCGGCCATGCAGTGCAATATTTGTACTCTGCCTAATCCCTTGGCCTAAGCGTGAGTTTATGTTAATTCACATTCAGTTATTTCTTGTATACGTTTTATTATTTGACATTCTTATGAACAGAAAATATGTACGTTAATTTAAATACCTTCTATTCAGTCATCAGAAAAAAAACTTTTTTACATTTATGGCATGGTATGGAATGGTACACTGGTGGTAGGTCTCTTATATGTGAGAGTCCGCCTGGGTTGGTATCACCCCAATGTCCATTTCTACCGCCAAACAGCAGTATGTAGTCACTGTTGTGTTCCGGTTTGAAGGACATTGTATCTAGTGTAACTACTGGACATAATAAGATATATCTCGGGATGGCGAGCGCAGTGGAATACCAAACAATACCTTGTAATTCAAAGTGTTGGATGGTGTTTCTACTGTTAATAGGCGGTCGTATCGCTTACCATCAAGCAATAGCAAGTTCGTTTCGTCATTCAAAACAAAAAAAATATATGTAAAACTAAATACTTTCATACTTCGTAATGATTGTTTCCACAACGTATTTAAAAAAAGGAAGCTTTCCCAGAACTCTTTAAATATCCTTCTCGCATTCCAAGCTTAATTGAATCAGAATGAAGGTAGACTGTAAAAACAGACATTAAAAACTGCATAACTACAATTACATGCGGGTGCTATAAAAATCTAAACTTGAAACTTAGAATATTACTTTGTAATTCATTCTAAAAATATGTCTCTAAATTCATCCAGTTTGATTAGAACCTTGGACTATAAAATGTATGCATCTTGTTGCTAATTGGACTTGGGAGTCGACAAACCCATATAAAACAGCCTATTAGCTTGTAAATTTAAAATTTACCATATTTTATAAAGGAACAGGTTAAATATGAAGACATATTGCATTATTAGAAGATACATTATTTTTCAACGTGTTTCAATCATAGAATGCTGCAGACTTAGCAAGGCCTAACCATGCCATGCATCTTAATAATTAAAGTATCAAAACCGGTTGTTTATTTGATGATGATTTTATCCTGGTTATTTATTATTATTATCTGCCGATATTTCGTAGACCGCAGTCCATATGGTCAGAGAGAGGGGGGGGGGGGCTGTCTTGGTCGTCCGAATAGAATATAAAACAATATAATCTTCAATAGATGTATATATATATGGACTGCCTCGGTGGCGTAGTTGTATTGCATGCCCGGTACAATAGCGCTCTGAGGTCCTGGGTTCGAATCCCGGGTCGGGCAAAGTGATATTTGGGTTTTTTCTGCTCACTATCAGCCCGGAGTCTGGAATTTGTGCCCGATATGGCGATAGGCTCGCCCCCTATCACATCATGGGACGGAACATACTTGGCGAAAAGTGGGTGACCTAGTTGCAGAGGCGCAACCCATCCCCCCCTTCGGGGATAAATGCGTGATGTTATGTATGTATGTATGTATAAATATATATAATACGAATTCCGAACTACTATCACAAAAGGTCTATTTAAAATGGTTGCGCGTTGTTCGCTTACCGTTTCTACCACTTTAACAGAGTTATGCCGATAGTTATCTCGAATCGGACCCTTTGCGGTCCCTTACAAGGTCCGGTAAGTCTTTCTCAATGCGAATAACTATAAAACACTTGATATTTGCCGCTGATAAAGTATCTAGTGCGCTGTTTTGAACCTTATTTCGTCTACTTTATGGATATATTGGTGTAACAATGTGTAGGTTAACTAAAATCCACAGTCCAAACTGTTAGGTCTAAAGTTTTTAACAATGGTCAGACACGTAATTGGTAGTGTTTTACGGGCTCCAAATTATTTGAATCTAAACTTTATCAGCAATTAAATGTTACGTTTAGTTTTACGCTAGGTTCTATATATTTTATTTTGAATAACAATACTTAATTGCAAATAGGTATGAACTTAAAATTATTGTGCAATATGCGCATTTATTATTTCAAAATGCTAAATCTAATTACAAATAACAATCAGTTAATACCAAATTGATCATCCTACGAAACTAATACTCCGCTCCTGGACAAACAATTAGAGTATTAAATAATTAGTGTCCTTATCCAGATATAGCCAAGTTTTTACATTATTGTCGTTCATTAATATAATTTCTGTACTTCAATCGCATTTTATTTCCACGTATGTATATTAAAATTACACGCCTTTATAATTGTTACTTAACAATTAAATCTACGTTATTTACACTCCAGTAAAGACCAAATGTTTTAAGCGGTGATAGCCTAGTTGAATATGGAACGGACTGACGAGACGAATGTCCGCAGGTTAAAATTCAAAAGGCAAACATCTCCGACTTTTTAAAGAAAAATATGTGTGTATTATCGCTTACTTTAACGGCGAAGGAAAACAACGTGAGGAAACCTGCATGCCTAAGAAGTTCTCTATAGAAATTTTAATGGTGTGTGAAGTCTACCAGTCCGCAATACTCCAGCGTGGTGGATTAAGGCCTGATCCCTCCTAGTAGTAGAAGAAGAACGTGCCCAGCAGTGGAAAAGTATATAACACAGGGCTGATATTATTATATTATTATAAAGACCAAATGAATCTTTAAAACTATTTTCCTTAACAGAGAATCGAATACCCGATCTCAGATGACTAGAATATCTAAAATGACTACGTTTTTTCCATCTCTTGCGTTCGTTCAATCGTTGGCATATTTACATACATTATACGCCATGGAAGTCGAATTATACACACATACGAAAAACATACGTCGTGGTTTATTATTAACGCCTGAGTCCTCTTATTTGTTTATGGAAATGAGACTTATAACTTAGGCGGTTTCTATGGAAATTAGAAGCATTATTTTAAGTTGTGACGCACATTTTTGGAGTTATATAAAAGTTTAACAAAACCTATAAATCTTGTTTATTACTAGATATATTCCTATATAACATATAGGTCTTGAAATAGAATAGCAGATATAAGCTATCACATTATAAAGCTGTACATTTAGATAGAATTTTTTGACCCACATTACGCCAGCGTGGTGGCCTAGAGGCCTCACTCCTATAATAAAGAAGGCGTCCCTAGTAGACGCCGAATATAATGAATACGCCAAAAGATATTATATTTATAAAGAGTCTTTCCAGTTAACAATTATGTAAGGTAACGGAAACACTGATGGTCTACTTAATTTTAAATTTTGTATAAATCGTTTCGTGAAATAATATATAAAAAAATATAATTATATCACTAGATATTATAAAATGTAATAAAAAAGAATTAACAGAAAACCGTATGTGTTTGCATTACAACACAAAAACACACTTGCAAGGTGGGCCATCTTAGGAACAAGACTATCTTCGATCACAGAAGCTTATATAAAAATCCCCTAACCGAAATATTTTTTCGCTATTTGAATGATATTTGTCTTTGTTCGCAATCTCTACTATCAATTTCAGTAAAATTCAAGTCGGATAGATTAGCGACATAATATTTAACTTCATATAGGAAGATCAAGACACGTGGAACACCCACGTGTTTTAGTAATTTGTGTCGACGTGGGTAATGGAATATGTCAGCTACATCAGACAAGGAATAAAAATATTTTTATCTTTAAGGGTTTAAGCAGATATAGCCAGTGTAATTACTAGAGATGAGACTTAAAATTATGTAATATGATGTCTTAACAGTGTAATGCCTTTAGGTGACGATCACAGTGCAACCATGGCTTGCTATTTGGTCCAAAGGACAATGCCCAAAACCAGGCTATCTTTGCGACACTTATGCGTCTTAACCAAATATGGATGAAAAATCATAATTTTATTTATTAAGTATTTTATTTGTATTTATTTCAGTTGAAAGCAAATGGGGGTTTTAAAGATATGAAAAAAAAAGTTGTTTAATTGTTGCAAATGAAACACCGGATAATTGACTGCCAATATGGCGAATTGATACCAATTTATAACTAATTCCCTTTTTAATTGGAATAAAAAAGTAAATATGCACAATAAATGTGCTTTTACTTGAATCTATAATATATAGACTAAATATATTATTCATTAAACAAAAATATTGTTATAAAAATATATATTTTACTTAATAATTATGATCAAACTTCAAAAAGCTGGTAAAAAAAGATAAAATATTAATCTTTCCAAAAACAAACAAATGGCGTCTTGTACTTGCATTGACAGGAATACTAAAGTCAGCTAAAACGTCTGGATTTTATTATTAATTAATGAATATATGGGTACAGATTTTTAATACACTGCCAACTGAAATTAATGACACATTGACACTTCAGATTTGTTTAAATGAAAATATTTCATTATTAAAATATTTTACTCAAGATCGGAGTGTTTTTCTTATGTATTTAAATGTTGAGTCGAGAAATCCTCTGTTAAGAAACAAGGTGTATAATGTGTGTGTGGAACTTTGAGACGAAAGGCTTTTAGTTAGCAACACAATGTCGTCCAGAGCCTAGACCCAGGACAGTTAATCGAAACGACATATCCCGGCGGTGTATTAACTGCACCTTTGCGGTGCCACAGCAACGACTAGTATATTTCTTGGAGCTGTCCAGTTTGTAAGTTATGTAAATTATTATTAACATACCCACAGTGTGGGAAAAATCTTTCAAAAGCTATAGAAAACAGTTTAATAATAATAATCTGAACATGTTTTATGCACCTCTACATTACTTATATTTTTTAGGTTTCAAAGCTCGAATCAGTTTGTGCTGCCTGCTGGAGATAAGCTAATAGAGAGGTTCACTGACAACAACAACAGTATATGAGCATTCAGCAGTATATGAGCGTGCTGCGGCTACATCAAGTTCTTGTTTGTTTTTTGGGAAGCCAAAAAAAAATACCTCTGTCAAAAATACACATATATATAAAAATATACATTGGATTTCGTATTATAGCTTCTTTTATTTTTCTTTTCCTATGATAAGTAATGATTAGCCCAATGAAGCTGTGAAGTGAGTTCTTGGGTTCGATTTCCAATAGGCCAAGCAACATTTTATCTCGCTGTTTCTAACATGAGTTGCCTGGGATCGGAATCCTCCAAAGAGGTTTGGCGTCAGGCATGCGACCGGTCATAAAAACTAAGCTGAATATATTCTACAATATGTGTTGATACCATATTGGAGAGAGATAATGGTAGATGAAAATGACGATTAAGTAATCCATGTAATAGAATAAGTCGTAAGTCAAAAAAATATGTACAGTAAAGGTCAGGTAGCATATGCTCTGGTAGAAAAACTAATATACTGCCATACTATCTTAAAAGCTTTATTGGGGTTTCGCCTTATCAGATATGTTATCAGTTTCTTATAAGGGCGTTTAAAGCTAAGTAAAAATAATGTCTAATAATTGTTTATAGCAATAACAAGTAGTTACTGCAATATTGAACTTAATTAGGCATGTAGGTACTTTCTACCGTACATTATTGCAGTCCATACTTAACCTCAAAATAACCGAGCTATAAAAATTCTGATTTCTCCGAACTCTCGTCGAATATCCAAATGTTTTCAATTTGTATGAGATTTAGCATATATTCCCCATAGTTTAGTGAAGGTTTTGTACAGACGCAAGCGTAGCCCAACTTTCATATAAAAATGGGCATTCTCCTTTTGGATGTTCTTACCATTGATGTTCGATCATGTCACTTACCATAGATAAGTGCGCTGTCGTCTTGTAAGAACCTTGTCTGAATAAACCCTTCAGTATACTATGTATGGAAATATGTTTGCATAATAAACTATTAATTGCGACTCAGGTTTTGCAGCAAAATAAAATATACTTTTGTATCTCTAGATCAACCAAAGCAATAAGACCCGAAACACCATCACTTGTTTTACTAAACATACATAAATACGTAACAAAATGGTCATATCAACGAAACAGCCAATATACTATCGTAAATAATTTTAACTACTGCAAAATACAAAATGAATTGCTTTTTCACACAATATACCTAAAAAACTTTAACGCACCAACACTTTCAAACAGCTACAAAGCAGAACTTTGTCTTCACTCCCGTTTTACTGGCCATTAAATTAAAAACAAATTAACTCTAATGATACGTAGTTCGTACTTTCTCGGAGATCCTCGGACAGCATCGGTTCCTTGTGAGCCTTATCACGGAAACTTCAACCTTTATTATCACACTGTTTAAACGACGCCTTGTGAAAACTTACAGTATAATTAGTTAGAGGCTTGTCTTTACTAGGTTTTACTAATTTCGCCATCGTGGAGTACGGTTTGTGATATTTAAACAAAAGCTATTTAAAAAAACACAAATGTCTTTACTTTAGAAATCATGGTTATTCCAGATAAAATTAAATCAAAATCAGATCAGTAGTTTAGCCATGAAATTCTAAATCAGACAATTTGGCTAGCTGGTGGTAAGATATTTTTTATATCCGCCCGGATAGCGACCACCGTACACAAGGTGTTAAAACCCGCCATAGAGACCCATGTAGGTGTGTTTCGTTTCGGGATCAGCCTGTGTAATCCGGTTCCAACAAGCCGACATAATTGTGTCGACTGCCGAGGAGTCAATCTTTCGTGTCGACATTCTATTGGACCCCACTACACTTACCATCAGAAGCAGCGGGGTCACTTACAAAAAAAAATACATTACAAGAAACGATTTAGAACAACGCCGCTTCCGAACACTTAAACATTCACACACAGTTCCAAAGTACGCAATGCACTGAACTTGCTCCATACTTTAATTAATTTCGGTCATCTTACACGAGATAACTGGAGCGCCAGGATATTCCAGCCACTAAACTATGTGAGTTAATTAAAACTTGCCTCTCCTTCCGAAATATACGTTGGGTAAGGTCCAGATAGTCAGGTAATTTAGTTCTGGAGATGAAAGATGAACACCTGGGGAATGGAATAGGCCGAAGGTAAAATAGAAATAATAGGTTTATGTGACGCGTTTATAACACTAGGGGATACTCGAAGCTTTGTTCGAGTAACTCTAAGGCCTTCCGTAGCGCTATTTTAACGTATTCTTCTATTGAACAAAAAAATCTAATATTTGGTACGGGAACAAATGACCGGGATAAAAGCTTCTATGCTAATCCGGGATTTGGTCTATCCATGTAACAAATAACATTCAATTCCGTTCAGCAGTTTCTGCGTTTATCTATACTTATAATAAATCTGTAGAGAGGTCAATTCTGTACATCTATCTATACTTATAATAAATCTGTAGAGAGGTCAATTCTGTACATGAAATATATTTCCAAAATAACTATCAAGGGGTGATTAGGGATCGATACTGATGCCAAAAATGCAATTAGTAAAATTTTTGTCTGTCTGTCTGTCTGTCTGTCCGTCTGTCTGTCTGTCTGTCTGTCTGTCTGTCTGTCTGTCTGTCTGTCTGTCTGTCTGTCTGTCTGTCTGTATAACCGTTATAGAAACAAAAACTACTCGACGGATTTTAACGAAACTTGGTACAATTATTTGTCATACTCCTGTGCTGGTTATAGTATACTTTTCATCACGCTACAATTAATAGGAGCAGAGCAGTGAAGGGAAATGTTGGGAAAACGGGAGAAGTTACTCCATTTTTAAGCTTCCGTCGCGTGTGCAACCTTAATGGTTAAAGCTACACAGAAATCATGTATGACGGAAATGTTCTCCTTAAAATTATATAAAAAATATCCCACGACAGCATATGTCTATCTATTATGGTTGACTCACAATAACACGTGTAACTCCCGATAGCTTAGCAGTTCGAAGCTTTCTCATTATATTTGTCTACTCTTACGTTTATAACACTCTCAGTCATCCCTAATTAAAAAAGTTAACATTATTAAATATTCCATAAAAAGAATCATAGAAATCGGTATAGAAACACCAAAGTTATACATGAAATACGCTAATAATAAGCCATCATGCGTGAATACTGAATCATGCTATAAAGATTATTTTTGTATATATATATATAAGGTCGCGAACGCACAGGCAGGCGGCTTGCTTGGCACCTAGAGGCTAGCGAATCACCTAGCGAGTAGCTTCGTAAAACGAACATTCTCGAACGTTCGCGACCGGCTCCATTTTTGAAGTCCGAAATCCACGCGGGCGAAGCTGCGAGCGGAAGCTAGTCTGTAATAAAACATAACTTTGTTATTTCTCTCTAGTGTAAAGAAATTCAAAGGTAAAGTTAAACCAGAGGTCCACACAGAAACTAAGTATTCTCAAAACCAGGGCCGTAAAACAAGATCAAAATCTTTAATACACCACGGACACGCGTAGCAACACAAGGCCCAAGAGGGCTTGACTAAAACAAAACATCTCGAACATCTCAAGAAATGGTTCTTGAAATAAGCGAGAAACATCTCTATTATAAAGGTAGCTCTATTTTAGATATACATAAGAGCTATTTATATCTGCTGTCTGTTAGTAAAGCCCAATTAATATAGTTACTAGGTGTGAGATAATGTAGAGATTTACAATTATATTTTGATTATGGTAAGTAAAAGTGTAATAATCTTTAATGTTTTGTCACACTAAGGGTAGTATGATAGTATCACGGCGTGTGGCGCATTCAAGGATTAACCTGTGAATATCCGGATCAGGCCGGCATAATTGTGTCGACTGGCGACGAGTAATCTCTCACATTCTACCTGGACCGCACTCCGTTTACCATCAGGGGTCATTTTATCGCGCCCGTTTAAAAAAGTTATAACAATAAATGAGGAGTGAAAACATTTATATCAAAATCAAGTCTAAAACGTTTAATATTTTAACGATATATTATTTATTTAAAATAGGCAGGCTCATTAACAACCATATTTATCTATATGCAGCAAACATTGAATTGATGATATATCTACAAGTCAGAATGACAGTGATGAGTGACGTTTTTCTTTTTTCACTTGATTGAAGATAGATCCTTCTTAAGATCAGTGTTGCAATTAATAATTTCAACAACGTTGAATATCAAAAGCCATTGTTAAATCATCCCAAATAGTAACTAATACACTTCTTCTCAATATAAGTGTGGTCCCATCACAGATGTCTCTAATTTAGATTCAGATTTCTTACGTAACCATAGCAGCCGATTGGTAAGCGTGCGATAATCAGCCCAGCCGCGATAATGCCTGTGCGAATGGAGCGAAATTGACGCGCCAATTTGCGTTCTCTCTTCCGCGTGCTGTGGCAAGCTAGAGGTGACTGCACTATAGTTTGAGTTTTTGTGATTATTTCGTACTAGTATGCTAGGGAATGAGAGTTTCTAGGAAGGCTTTGATAGAATCTGAATAGGAATGTGCTAAAGATGGCCTTATGAGACGTGTCAGGAAAAGATGATGCTATCTTTTCAGTCATGTAAATAACATATAAGCGAGATTAAGGGAACATTTAATCCTTACCAAGACTTGAAAAAACCCACAATTATTAAATTTTTGTTAAAGATTTCACTCAAAATGGTCTAAAATTACATCTGATCAAGAAAAGTGTTCTAACGGGCACATCATAATTTTACCCTTCATTCCAACTTGGATTCTAAGAATGACTAGCGAATATCCAAATTACGTTTCTAATGCGAGGTTTCAATTCCGCGTACATCATTAATCCTTGCAAATTAAAGCACCATAATCGGGCACTATAGCCTTCAGGGAGGCTTGATTAATTTGCCTCGGGCGGGTTTTAGGAAAGAAAAAAATTTCGAAGAAAATCTTTACACAAAAATTACTTTGCACGAGTTAATTAAATCATAAAAAGATTCAGGTCACGTGAATTTTATATTTTTGCGTTTTCTTTGGTGCGCTTGATTAATCTTGGTACTTGGAAAAAGCACCCGTGTTTGATAAGATTGTAAGTGGATTAAAATATAATGTCTGATTAAAAATATTACGGGTAATATTTCCCGTCAAAAGATTTGACGGGATATGTTTGGATGTTTGGTAGATGTAAGTATTTAAACGTATGAAATGCTGTTTAGAATTTGATGAAGTTTTGTACTCAGATAGACCTTGTTCTAGATTAAATAAAACTTGTTTTAACTTGACATTGTATAATATGCTACATTTCAACCCAGAAAACTATACAACTTGAGACTTTATTAAGGAAAAGGACTCACACTGGTGAAGTGGCTAAAACAGACAGATATAACATAACATACAATACAAGATAATTAAAAAACACCATTAAAATGTTTTTTTATAGCGTACGTCGTAATCGCTTTGCGGCCCAAATCTAATAACAAGATAATACATTGTTCGGACGCTAAAACTGGTCAGCAGATGTTATCATTAGCGTTATTTAGCTTGTTTCGTCACAAACCGTTACAGTTAACTAACCAGGGAAGTATTTGGAAACTTGATAGGGGGTCTTGACTCTCTGAAACATAAGTAAGGTTAGAGTTGTCTTCCTTGAGCTATTGCTTAATTGAGAATAAAATAAAGTATAGTTTAAATCAAATTAATTGATAAATTATGTAATTATTTTCTGAAGAATTAATGTCGCCCATTCTCAAACTATCTCCATACCAAATATAATGAACATTCGTTCGATAGTGTTGAGTTTATCGCGTTCAGACAGGAGCGGGGGAATGGGGATTTTATTGGAATATGTAACGATGCATAAATAGGTTATTATGGTAGCATACAAAATTTAAAACGTTTCCAAAATATATTTTAGGCTCTAGACTACTACTAGCATTAACTTACGTACAAATCTTTTACAAGCAATCTAAAATGACCTAGAAATTATTAAAGATACGGGATTTCTCAAGTATCATTACACCTGTCTCAAATAAGATTCATACTGATTCTAAATCGTGCCAGATGTACTGAATCACTATGACTCGACAATATTACCACTACGTAATCTGAAATTAATTTACTTCCATTTTCTACTGCCAAAGCCCCCGTCAAATCCTCCAACTCCGTCCCTGCCATCAATTACGTAACAGGTACACCTACTTACGAAGAGGTTTAATAACTGTTACTTGATAAGTAGGCGCAAATTGCGTTTGTATGAATTGTGCGTGTATTATAATAGTATAAAGTAAATGGAAATTGTTCCTTTGATGTCAGTTAGTATGCGTATGAGGCATCGTATTCTCTAAAATGAAGAGATAATTATGAATATCAAATGTGTATTACGGGAAGGAAAATATCTTTTCACGGCCCACATTCACAGGGAAAGAAAATTAAGAACGTTAAAGCTGTAAAGTCGTCGAAACGTCGGGAGAAAATAATAAAAAAAATCGCAAAAGAAATCCTACAAATAGTTTATTTAAATGTCTAAAATTCACGTAAAATAAGAAGTAATTAGGAAAATTAAACATAAGAATTTCATCGGAAATCGAATTGACATGGTGCACAATATTTTGTATTTCAATTATGACGATAAGAATCATGCCTCTCCATTCTTATAAGCCCGCTTAATTGTAAAAATATTTATAATTTAAGAAAGACCTCGCATTGCACAAACATCAAGGAAGCTACAATATAAAGCCAACTGGCATTATACCTCACATTTTATGGTTTGAACCCGTACAACTAGACGAACAAAAGCTAATAATACATTGAAATAACTGTGTTCACTTATCACAGTATGCGTGTGTCGACCTCACGAGACGTCGTTGAGAATTATACCACCGCGCCCCGGGCTACTGTGAGGTAAAGATGCTCTCATGTTGTGTTGCTAAACGCCGCGTTTTTAATTCCAAATTGGATATTTCGTACAACCCCTTAGGGTTTGCCTTAGCAAATTGTCGAGCATTAGCTATAAAAATTGCCGATTTTATATTTTCATTTTGTATGTAAGTAATTCTTATGACTACTACTAACCAATGAATAAATAAAGTTGCGAGCAATAATATTAGAAGTAAATATCATAAATCTATAATAATAAGTGTGGTTTGAGGTAAATAGGTCGATAAAATCAAAGATGAATTTATAACACGGCACCATTTTATAACGTATCTTAGAAAAGCGGTTTAATAATTTATTTTAGAAAATAGATCATATCCGTAACGAGTTTGAATGCAATGTAGTCGCGCGGAACGTAGTTAGCATTTTCTCGTGACAAAGAGCAATTCTTTACTCGCGTTCGCGTCGCCTTCACTATACAAGCTGGTAACTGTATTAGAATTTACATGTAAACAACTATTCAACTTTTCACTATATTTTCTGCTTAATAGATTTGCTGGAATATAAATTCTATTGAATGGAGTAAGTGAATTCAATTTGAATAAATACGCTGTAAAAAAACCATCCATATTATAACAAACACATTGCACAAATAAGCAGTATAGCAGCAGACTGAAAACAAACAATGCACCCAATTACATGACTTCCAACGCGCATAAATAAATCAAATTTCTAATACAAATATCCGCATCGGAGCATTGGGAAGACATGCGTTAGCCCGCGGGGACGGGCGGTTTGCATGTTGCGTGGGCCGTGTTCGCCCGCGGCGTTTCCATGCCAGTGTGAACGGCACGCTACGCCGCGCCGTATTGAGGGCTACCCGAGCGACGATTGATGGATGTGTGAAATAGAAATTGTGCTGCTACTCAAATTGTTTGGAGGCGTCTCTTGCAAAGTTGGTATATTTTTTATGAAACTGAAATGGATTGTAGTGTTTGTTGTAGACAGGCTGAAATAATTTAATGGAGTTTATCTTAGCTTAGATGTGATTTTTTTAGTGGAAAAGGCCGTGGGCTTTTTGGGACGCTTTATGGATCCATACTACATACTACCAAAATATTATAGTAGATTGTCGGTCTCGTTTTGACAATAGTTTACTCTCTCTCGGTGATTAACCAACTTGCTAGATTATATTTACTAATCGGTAATACGGACGTAAAATTCTCTTTAAAACTAATATTTAAGTTAATTTTATTCCCTTATAAATATTCATCGCTTTATATTCTCTCATATAGCCCTCATAATTCCAACCAATCAAGTGCCTTATACACGAATACAAGTTTAATATGCACAAGATAATCACTGCACATAACTTAGGCGACCCATTCAGCGAGGCAAGCAGTTGTCAACACGTGCAAGATCGCTAGATATACGCTTATTGAACAAATTCACAGGGCTTCTGGCTTTGTTTAGTCGTTTTAGGCCTAATGATCATAACTACATTTCCTTGAAGTCATATTATTATACATTAGTATAATAGTTAAGCGGCGATAGCCTAGTTGGGTGTGGAACGGACTGCGAAGACGAATGTCCGTAGGTTCAAATTCCAAGGGCACACACCTCTGACTTTTCTAAAATCATGTGTGTATTCTTTGTGAATGTATCGTTCGCTTTAACGGTGAAGGAAAACATCGTGAGGAAACCTGCACATCTAAGAAGTTCTCTATAGGAATTTCGAAGGTGAGTGAAGTCTACCAATCCGCACTAGCCCAGCATGGTGGACTAAGGCCTAATCCCTCTCAGTAGTAGAGGAGGCCCGTGCTCAGCAGTGGGCAAGTATATAATACAGGGCTGATATTATTATTATACTAGTTATCCGAAGCTGTCATGCGATATCCAGTGTATTGAATTAAGGTTACAAATACGACCTTATTTTCCTAATAATAAGAGCGATCGATTCAGTCGCCAACCATATCCGTTATTCAATTATAATTCAGCCTCAGTGATTCAAACGTAATACTCAACGGTCCGCAGCCTCCCGCTGAACCGAAGTCACCCTAATACATCAATATACGTGCGTACTTCACGCCAGGGTAACCACGTCTCGTAGAGCACTAGAGACTGTCTCACGAGGGTGCGGTCGAATCAAAACGTGCGATCTGAGTCGCATTGGCTAGGCTAGGGTGTCTGCGAATCACGCGCTTTCAGTAACCACTTAGGTAATTTCAGTCTCGAGGGCTTTGGGTATTGTTTGGGGGAAATTTTGCTTGAATTTAGCTTTTGTTATTAGCTAGTTTGTTGGTCTATCTAGTAGTGAATATTTTTTTTAAAAAAGACGCCTGCGTTCTGAATATTTTTTTTTTTAAAGAGACGCCGGTGTTCTAAATATTATTTTTTTTAAAAGAGACGCCGGCGTTCTAAATATTATTTTTTTTAAAAGAGACGCCGGCGTTCTAAATATTATTTTTTTTTAAAGAGACGCCGGCGTTCTCATTATTATTTTTAAAAAAAAAATGTCTGCGCTTTTTTGTTCTTAATGATCTTGATGTAATTTCTAGTAGGTATTTATTTCAATAATATAGAGTTCATAGTTCATAGTTTTTTTTTCAGTAGTTTGCTTTTAAGCTACGCACTCGTATTTAGGTATTACGTCGGTGCATTGTCATCTTCATTCGATCCCACGGGCATATTGGTGATTATTTTGAGCTGAAACAATACGTCCTTATTGAAATTATAATGTCGCTGCAAAAATTCTATTTTATGACTTACTTATTTGTTGCATTTGTTTACCGTTAGTTATTTGGTATGAAATGTATAATTAATCTTATTTAATTTTAAAAGATATTTCTATCTCCAAAAAGACAGCTAATGAAAATGTAGACTTCTCATTGATAGCTGTTATTTACAAAGCTTGGCGCGGTTCCATTCACGTAATAAAGTTAGTTCCCTTTGGGGATCTGGGACTTATTGCGAGATCAAATTGATTTTCGTGTCGACGAAAAAACTTTTTCACAAAATCTTTCATTTATTGTTAATAAAACTTCCAATGTAGTAGTAGATGTGGACACCTCATCATATATTATAAAAATAATTTGCATTGACTGAAATTAGTTGTCAAAAGTTTAACAAGACAAAATACCTTTTTATTTCCACCCAAAACTTCAAAAGTATCATAAACCCTATTGTTGTGCTAATAATATCCGAACAAATATTTGAGAGTAAAATCCCTCACAGCACTTCAAACAATACCTTATCCTCTCAAGGTGTACCCGGGGCTGTTACCATTCGGGAGGGAGGGGACCTTTGTCTGCGCGTCGTCATTACTTTGTCAAAGGTCCCCGCCTGGTAGGAGCCTGTACAATACTTTGTTCCCATTCTTAACTCTTGATGTATGAGGCATCGTCGCCTGCAATTGTTTCGATGTGTATTTCGAAATTGTGGTTTAATGTTTACGTGTTGATATTTGCTTTAAAATTAGCTATATTTAGTGTTAGATTTAGCATGAGTAGGCGTGATATAAACATCGGCTGTTAGGTTGAATAAGCATGAATGGGCGTGATATTAACATCGGCTTCAAGTTTTGATATTCGAATTCTGTACTGCTATCTACATGACTGAGTATGTATAAACTATGAGCGTGAAAATTTTCCTTGTATAACTACTTAAGAGCGTTTACGCATCCGCGCGCCGTATGTATCAAAAACAGCACTTTTCGAAGGAGATAATATCCATCAAAACATTATTTTAAAAAAATATGAATTAGTAATTATTATAGAAAATTTTGTTGTCTAAAAAGTTAGTAGAGAAAATTTTTAGATTTATTGAGTATTTGTAAATTGTTTAATGATTACTGAACAGAGGTTTTTCAAATTTGCGCTTCGAACGCCTATTTCGAAGCTCAAAATATCTTAAACCACTAAGGAACACAACAATATGTTATTTTTATCTAACTAAAAAGATCCTGAAGAAAAAAGTTAGTAGAGAAAAAATATCTTTTTATGTTTAATTCATAAGAAATAAAAATTCAAAGAATTCGAAAATTTCAGAAATGTTGGTCATTTAAATGATTTTTTTTTATCACTATATCTCACTTAATTGAATATAATATTGGATTACTATAATAGAAGAACATCTCCTTAAAAACATACAATTTAAAAATTCTACAAAATTAGTTCTGTTATTTTTCTATAAATATTTTAAATACCACTATAAAACGCAACGCGCAAATCGTTTCAAATTAGTCCGCCAGCCTAGCGCAACAAGGAACAAAAAATCTTTTGTATGGAATTGACATGGCATTTAATGGCGGATACTGCTATCTCTCTCTCTCAGTACAGTTTCTCTTTCTATTCCTCACCGCCATTATTATTGTTTGTTTACTTCCTGACGTTTTGGAATACATTTGTGTTTATTGATTTATGTTTGTATTATTTGTTATTCAAACAAGTAAAAATATACCAAAAAGTGTTTTTGTTGGTGTAAGTGAATACGTTTTAAAGACATGCCACCAAAAAAACGTTTCATTACGTGTGAAATTTGTGGAGATCGAGCCAGTCGATTAAATCACAAAAGCAGAATGTTTATGGCGAAATTTCCATTGGATGAGGTCAGGTAAGCATCAATTAGATGTTTTTAGTCATCGCGCAAATAAAGTAGCTTAGAAATAATAAAAATTCAAATTTTCTAATTACCATTATGTTACTAGTGATGTTATGATTATCGATATCGATACCTGTTTAAATTTATTAATCAATTTGCCCTCCGTGGTTTCACCCATTTAGGTCCAGATTCTGTGAGAACATAGTGATAAAAAGTAGTAATTCTAACTATCTACAT
The DNA here is from genome assembly GCF_014839805.1 of Manduca sexta. Classification (NCBI taxonomy): domain Eukaryota; kingdom Metazoa; phylum Arthropoda; class Insecta; order Lepidoptera; family Sphingidae; genus Manduca; species Manduca sexta. The sequence goes on along the minus strand of NC_051136.1, from coordinate 15,343,674 downwards.
ACCAAGTTTAATCGCAATCATTTTAGATTTTTGCGGGTACGAATAATAAACATACAATTGCATGCACACGCTTTATAATATTAGTAAGATGATGACTGATCATCAGGACAAAAAATACTAAAGTCGTGTATGTGTGTGTGTGTGTGTACTTAAAAATGCGTTGAGCAATCAATGTGCCTGGTCACTGTTTATGATTTTAGGCTTAAATTTAATTTAATAAGCAATTTATTTACAATTAAAAAATATTTCCAGATGCCGAAAGTGAGTTCAGATTGTGGGAAAAGAAGATTTGATATATGTTCCCATAGAAAAGCTGCATACTTTGAAATATGTGTGTGGTTCTCACTTTAATAACAAAGATTTTAATAAAAAGAACAATCGCCTTAGAAAGTCAGCCATACCATCGAAAAATTTGAAAGCTGATCCACTTCGTGATGAAATGTTGTTTGAATTTCCGTGCCATGTTTTTATAAACAATTATTGCACAAATGATATCTTTCAAGAGAAGTGCGACAAAGAAGTGTCACCATCCTTTGACTTTATAATTAAATATTCTCATTGTACCTTGACCTATCATAAGTGCAACTATATTCGCCTACATGGTGAATAAAGGATTTTATTTTAAAATACAATTATTATTCAACAAGTGAAAGCTTTTCATTTTATTTCGAGTCCTCATTTTAGTCCAGCCTTGTAATTATAGTGCTAAAATGTTCACTGTATATTGTGAGTTGGATTGATAATGTGGACTCGAAAATACATTATATGAATTTTATCAAAGTAGCATTAGCGTCGATTCCCACCCAGTAGAATTTATCGATATCGATAAAAAGTGCTCGGTACTATGTATTTTGTTCAGTTGGTAGTATTGTTATTTGACGTTCCTGACGTATTTTTCCGTGATATTGGTATTGATACGCCATGTAAATTCGATTTTATTTCTTTGTATTAAGTCCTGTCTCTTAAAACGTAGTGATTATATTCTCTTTGTAGTCCGCCTTGAGGCTTTCTAGAGAAAGGACGTATCGCTCGTCGCTCCGGCGAGACTCGAGTTGGACTTTGCTGTGCGTAGAAAAAATAGTCACGTGAATACAGTGATTGCCACATCTTAGTACTTTAGTAAGTAAAATATTTTTTCTTTAATGATTGACAATAATTTTAGTAGTTACTATAAATTATTATTATATTATTATGTTTCAGACACAATGGGAAGTAAAGCTATTTCTAGGCAAGAAAAGGAAACGTAACAACGCTGAAACTTCGGCTAAAGCAAAAGCTAAAAGATTGATGTACTAATGTTATAACATGCGTCTGTAGTTATGGTTGTTGCTTTTTTTACTCATTAAACACTTGAGCATAGTTAGTCGAAGGAAAAAAATGGAACCTTAAGCTAAAAACAATTAGCCCATTGAAATGTTACATGAGCTTTGTATTTTTTAGAGGACCCAATTTTATTTTTAGAGCATGTGTGGGGGGTCAATAGAAGCTTAATCTCAAGTTTGTGAGGTCGCCCCCCTTGTCCCCTGGCCGCCATCATGGAAAAAGGGGTGAAAACACTTTTTTCGCGATATCTCGGAAACTATGCGTCTTACATAAATTTTGTAAAGCCATAATTTGTAGCAAATTGTTTTGCCTACAAATATGTTTATATAACTTTTGCCCTAAATTAAAAATTAAAGAAGTTATAAGCAAAAATGTGAGAAAATGTTTATAAAAGTTTTCTTTTTTGCTCTATAACTTTTTTTTTACATTTTACAAAAAAATTACCTCAAACTAACTTGTAAATGATCTTTTGAGGAAAATTGTTCCCTATAATTTTTTTTTATTTCATTCATTTAAAACGCTGTTAGAGCGCTGCAAAGTTTACCGGGTTCGTCAATGCTCATGAGAATCCGGTTGAAACAAAATGTTTAACTTATTTTTGTTTTTTTTTTTTATTGTAAATATATTATTACAATTTTTTTGTTAAATTCGTACAACTTTACTTATTTATTCCTAACTCTTTTCTTTGCCATAGAACTTACCAAATTTAACTTATCGAATGTTATGCAGGTAGAAAAGGTATGAGTTACCATTTGGGGATAAAGGAGAAAAAAAACATATTTGCAGGCAAAACAATTTGCTACAAATTATGGCTTTACAAAATTTTTGTAAGACGTGTAGTTTCCGAGATATCGCGAAAAAAGTGTTTTCACCCCTTTTTCCAAAATGGCGGCCGGAGGACAAGGGTGGCGACCCCACAAACTTGAGGTTAAGCTTCTATTGACCCCCCACACATGGCCCAAAAATAAAAGTGCGTCCTCCAAGAAATGCAATATTCGGTCCTTAAATTGTAACATTTCAATGGACTAAACGCACATTTCAAAACTCGTTTTACGCCCGCGGCGTGCGCGGTTGTATGCGGTACCCGCTGTATTGGCGGCCAACTATTAGAATCGTGCGGGCCACGGTAGCACCAGCGCGCTCTGTGGTACTAACCACCTACCAAGGTGGGCGACTGCAGTAGTCGGTAGGGGAGGGGTGGTTACAGAAATCTGACGCCATTTTCCTCCATCGTGATCGTTTCTGGTATGTGTCCATGGTGTTTTGGAACTCAACTGACCGTTAACTGTCCATCTTGTAACCGCCCGCCTTGCGATAATCGCTCGCCAAGTTTGCAGGACATAATCGGAACCGCGGTGGTTACAAATCGCACAGATCTCCGGTCGTCATGAGTTTGGAAATAAAACAGCCGTTTCTCAACCACGGCGGGCGCAAGTAAAAACCGCTTCGTGAGTTCTTAGCCTTATAGAATCATTTTGCTGTCCCGTTGTCAAAACGTTTACAACTCGCCAAATACCCAGTGCGCGAGTCCCACTCGCACTTGGCTGATTTTTTTGCATAATGCATAGGTACGCTTACTTTCAAATAACAAGGTTTTTGTGTTCACTGATGCGCACTGTTAAGAAAATTCAAGTGACGAGAGACGGAATCCTATATCTTTCTCCTCTTTGAATCTTAGAAACTTCCGAAAAAAGAAGTCTTTTATTTCTCACTTTTTAGTTATACACCTAAAAATGACATCTCATTACATACACCTTCTGACTCAAAATATAAATTCCAATATGTAATTTCTAATGACTTAATTTAAACTTTCAATACGCTAAATATTAAAAACTGCAGATCTATGGAGTAATTATGTGGTCCATTATAAACATCGTAGCACAGTAATTTTCCTGATTTATTGTCTGATTACGGAGTTCTGGTGCCTATCTTTCGGCTTCATGATGAGCTCCACTTTACTAAAGGGTACTTTCTAAATGCAAAAACTTAAATTTTTTAAGCATTTGCATTTAAAAAGTGAAAATAACAATTTGTAAAATTGCCGTTAAAATTTGTTAAAAATGTTTATTTTTTTTTATAATTACAAAATGATACATATAAACTATTTCATGATGAATTCTTATATATTTAATAATAGAATTCTTCATTTATCATTAATTCATAAATCATAAGTTACATTCCAATTAGATAATTAAAGCGAAAAGATCAAAATTGGTTGGTCTGACTATAAAGATAGCCGACGCGCTAACTCTACGCACACAGCTACGCAACGGCTCTGTGTGAGTGAATTTTGCGAAGAATTACCTATAGTTGACTTCACGCGCGGCACGTAAACGCTCTTAAAGTTGTAGTGTAAAGCGTCATGCCTTCTTATACACCTGAAATAGTGCAAGTACTTTTCCTAATAAGTAGTAATTGCACTCCAAGGATTACATTACAAAATCGGTCTCAAGTGGTACTTAATGGAATTATTCAGAATATCGAATCGAACTTAGAACCTCGCAGCTCATTACACCATCACTAAACCAACAAGGCAACTATGATTATTTTTCTATATGCCACTCGCAAATATAACTGCAAGCAATATTTAACCAATGTATACCGTACTATACCGCTATATACAATCATAGTAATTAGCCGAGTGGTCACCAGCAACCGGCAAGTCATTACGGCGGAACAGTTGACCACCGACCGCTAACACGTGACTGCAATCAATGGAAGCGCGGGCATAACTGAATTACCGTATTCCAGCCGCTGACAAAAACTTGTCACTAATGATTTATTATACAAGTTATGAGCGATGAGCGATGGACGAAATCGTAAAATAAATGGTGAATTTCGTCCGTGTAAAAGGCGAAACTGAAATATGCAAATAAACATTTATTTTGTGCTGAGCTTTAAAATTCCACTTGAATCGTATTAAATCAGATCATTTATCAATGAATCAATAAAACATATTGCCTATTAAAGTTGTAATAGCGTGAAATAAATGATTCAACATATTTAGCATGATACTTAGAAATATCCATTATTATTAACGCAATTAATAGTCGGATAGAAATGTTAGTAGGTTATGATAGAAGTTGATAATAAATAGCAAATATATACTCGCGAGTAGTACAAGAGATCCGTGTCTGCTGAAAGACAATATATTATACTACCAGCCCTATATTATATACTTCCCAATGATGGTAACAGCCCTTCTCTACTACTGAGAGTTTAGGTCTTAGTTAACAACAATATCCTAGTGCGGGTTGGCAAACTTTGCTTAATATTTTAAATTCGTGCAGGTTCACATTATTTTATTTCACCGTTAACATGGAATTCATACAAAGTCAGAAGTGTGTGGCTTGGATGTAAAACGTACGCACAGTTTTTACGGCAGACCTCTTCTCGGCAGCACAACATACAATACAAGCTACAGATTTTGAACTCGCGGACAATCTAGGCAGCCCGTTCCATTCTCATCCAGGCCGCACAATATACAATACTTAATTGATATTAATATGCTTGTAACCGCTAAATTACATGCTTTGGGCCACATTACCATCGTCCAAGTAACGCTCGGATGTGCGCGGTGTCGGTCAAGAGGCCACGCGACAGTTAGCGCCCGTAATGGCGACCTTTGCGACACGTAAATGCGCTACTTAGAACATTTTCATACGATATGTTTACTTACATTCTGGTTTAGATACTTATATTAACATCACTGTTTTTAGTACCGGTATGCCGAAACGTTTCGACTTTGATTTCGATGCAATTGAAATTTGTGAATATACGAAAGCACTATAGTTAACACAGAATGGGACAGGAGGAAAGTGCATGGTAATTGGTTAAGATTACTGGCCTGCTGTTAGCGGTCTTAGATTCGATTCCATAAAAAAGCAATAAAAATTACTGCAAAATAGATGCCTGACAACTTTTTGGTCTATATGGCGGTCGGTTCATTGGATAATGAGTATAAGATAAAAAAAAAGGTAAGTGAAAATGATAATATTTCAATTGTTTTGTGGACGCATCACTGCCTTATCCTTTGGGAGATACAGGCGTGATCTTATTAATATCGAAGTTTATACCTATAATAACGTTTTCATAATGAAACCACGTGAACAAGTTTACGGGACCACAGTTTCGCAGTGTTCTTCGTCTTGGCGCGAACAAAAGGTTAGAAACTTCGTATCTACCTTCCAGATAATATTGTGTTAGATGAAGAATGATCCATTTATTATTATTCTGGCAAATATCGACTCAAATGTGGAAGGGAAAAAATAAGAAGTGAAAAGTCAAAGCCGTTGCTTACGTAACACTGGGTGCAGGTTGATCTGGAAGTCTCTAGGGGAGAATTTATTCGGCATTAGACATAACTGTAACTGATGATGATGATCCCTTAGTAATGTGGGCCATATTTTATTTTATTTCTTCTTCTTAAAAATATTACGTGGGTGAAGCCGCTAACCAATACCAGGTTACAAATCTATGGATTTAACTGTCGTCATCGTCACTGAACGTTTTTAAGAGCACGTCTTGAATAATGCGTGTCACGTCTCATCACGGTCGACGTCTTATCCCGTTACATATTTTGATCATAAATCGTAAAAAATGTAGAATCGTGCTGTAGACTTATTTGTTTTTACTATTACACTACACCACAAATAGGTTGAGTCAATTAGAAGTATCATTATTTCATAGAAAAACAACGTAAAAATAGGATAGTTTACTATTGATGATATTCGTAAGCCTATCGCTGTGATCCAGCTGTGATAATCTATACTTTTTAATTTCAAAGCCGTGATTTTAAAATTGAAGCCGGCATCGAATACATTATTCTTCGATAATGATGTGTGCTTATTGATCGACATTACTTAACATCACATGAACTATTTGTCCGTTTGCCAACATATTTATACCAAAAAAAACAGTCATTTTCTTAAATATATCTAACAAATCACTAAGAGATACCTAGGTACAAGCAAACGGACTAATTAAAAAATAAAGTCGCATATGGTTTTGTAGAGAATTTCTTGTCCGTAGCAAAGTTCTCATAGTTATGGCTGCCCTACATATACCGGATATGTGACTCGTCACTCGCTTGATGGTATTTGAATGTTATATAATATGGGAGCGTTTTACATGCATTGGTATTCTCAGGTTTGATCCTCGGGTCGGGCAAAGTGATTTTGGGTTCTACTCAATGAGCCTGGAGTCTGGAATTTGTTCCTGATATGGATATAGGATGCTCCCTACCACAACATAGAACGGAATACAGGCAGCGGAAAGTGGACGCACAAATTGCGCCTCTGTATACCCCTTTGGGAGTTAACAGCGTGAGTTTGTGTGTGGTATAGATGGCTAAATTCGTTTATTTATCGACTTAGGAAGTATTTGGTTGAAAAGGCATAATAAAAAATATTGTGTTTTTTTGGTCGTAGATAGTTAACACTGCAAAAAGTTGGTTTCACGGTTTTACAAAAACCATCAAATTACCGCTTTTTCGATACGTTTCGTGTTATTGTCATTCCAACGCACCTTTTGACGTTTAAAATGTACAGTCAGCAACAGAAGTAGCTGAACAAATTCAAAACTTAAAATGTTTCTACACGTTGCCTTCCATTCCAATAGGCTTTTTTATTTAAAATAAAGTTAGCCTTTAGGTAAGAAAAAAGGTTGTTGATAAGGTCACAAAAGTTTATAGACAATTTTAAATTTTGATATATTTCAACTACTTTTTCGGCTGACTGCACACAGGCTGTGGTGGTATCTTCGCAAAATCCACTGCGTAAAGCTATTGAATTCGCTCCATTTATTGAATCTGTACAAGTGAAAGCCTGCGCTCATAATCACAAAGCCCTTACATTAAGCGCGTGAAGCCTCGGCTGAGTTACACCAGTGAGTTTTCCGCTTTATACGCTGAAGCAATTAAACAAAGCATTATCCGTTACAGGTATAACTAATTGGTGGTATTGTTGAATTAATTCCGGACTTTAATTTAGGGTCTACGAGTAAGTGTTTTACGCTTGGCGATAACGATAATTCCTCTTCCTTTATTAAATGTTTATCAATTGTCATTGCTATTTAAGGGCAAATGTCGCACATACAAATAACGAAGCGACCAGTTCTCGTTCAATTTTACAGAAAGTTTTTATATATTACTATTTTCCAACTCGCCAAGTCGGCAGTACATAAATTCTCTTCTATTTACATAGTATCTAGTCATCGGCTGCCAATGTGACGGTGGCGCCGCGGGCGGGAACCCGGCGCAACATATAACAGAGCTGACACCCCCTGCTAGGCAATGCGAGCGATTAATCACTTTAATCCGTTACGAATAATCCGGTAGGGAGGTTTAAGGATAGAAATAATTCTTAGTATATTTTACGTTAACATGATTTACTAAGTAAATAAACCCAGTCAATGTATTGTTTACATTGTCTACATTAAATATAGGTTGAAATTATAGTTGACTTGCGGCTTCACATGTGTGAATCTTCGAAAGAAAATAATAAAATAACAATCTCCAGTCCCCAAGCATAAAACATAATATAAAAATGCTATCGTTGAATTGGCCACTGCTGAATGAAAAAATGGCAAAGCATCGAAAGCGATCGGATTAATTATAATATTAATAAGCATTACATAATAATAAAATTTTAAATTGACTAAATAATATTTTTTTCTTTTACAGGTAATTTCTATTGGCGCATTCTTTTGAAGATACGATATAATTAAATTGTTACTCATAGTAAGGATACTTTAAATTGGCCTTTAATATTTTGTATTTTGGCTCTAAAATCATTTGCTTACAGACGCTTACAGTCTACATTATTGTAATTTTAAACCATAATACACAAGTTAATACTTTTTGGTGTAACAAAATGCGTTTACATATTAAACTATAACAGCGTAAACTATTTAATATAGCCGCCTAGACATTTAGTTTGCGTTATAGAACGTTTCAGTAAATGATACTCCTCAAATAAATGTATATGCCGATCAAATACAAAACTCATACTCTTATATTTGTTCCTAAATAAATGGTGAAATATGAGTACTCTCTACAGTAGCTTAATACTGTTATGTAAATTTCTTGAAACTTCTGAAACAGGCCCTTAATCTTGCATTATTATATTTATCTTTGATCCTTAATAAATGGTAAAAAAATGCTATGTATAATAGCTACGTTACTGTCAAATAAATTTTCGTTCAAACTAGTGGAACAGTACCTTAATCTTTTATTATGCTATTTGTTGATTACATGTTACATTTCTCCACACCGCTATAATTAACCAGACCGTGTTACTAGCAAGCAATGTGTAATATTACCAAATCTTTAACCGACATTTCAACTCACAAATCCGTATTCACATAACACGTGCAACTGTTAAGTAAACAAATGCTCTAACGAAAGGGGCAAATAATTTTAGTTCAAAACGTAAGTCCGCTCTAGAGGTAGCAAGACTGCAAGAAGTACAGCACTGTAATGGACTTTATACTCAAAGATTATAGGCAGTAATTACTAGAGTGTACAGAGTAAGCGATTACTTTTTACGTCAGATCGAAAGTTAGATTTTGGATGTCTGATGACTGTTGTCAGAATTCCAAATTTGAAAATCCGATGTCATAAGATCAGAGGACAGATTGTGGATGTCGTACTGTGATCACATGTCTGATGTATTTTGTCAGAATTAGATCTGAAATTGGAGCTCGATGGTCACTGTTTAGGTATATTAGACATCCAAAAGCACTGCATGCTTGCAATTAAAGTTTTCGCATGCAAATGCTCTCAACATAATCAACTGCGCAGTCCTTGTAGACGAATATCCGCCGTCATGTTGGTATCTACAGAGCTACCATATTTCGCAGACACTACACGATTGTCTAATTCACCGGTCTATATCAGAGGACATAAGATATTAACCTAAGGTAAAATCCAAACTCTTTACATAAATCTTTACTAGAGGAATGCCATGAATGAGGTCGCAGTACGGTTAGTTAGTTTTTATTGCGACCCGAACCTCGCATATCCAGTTGCCTACATTACATTAATATGATTGCCCCATGATTTCATGAATTCTGAATTAATTTATTTTATAGTTTGCTCATGTATGCTATGGTTATGGAATTAATAAGGCTTCATTCTTTACTTTGATTTCGATTAGTCATGAGAATTGTATCGAGCAAGTAATTCATTTTTCTGTTGATGTATTATGAATTTGTTTTAACGTTATTCAGAGGGTACTTTATTGATAAATCTCGTATTTATTAATAACTTGAGTACACAGGAGTGGCTATGAATAGTCAATAAAGTATTTTGTATATTGAAATAGTCTTATAAATAGTACTATTAAAGATAAGACAAAGGGAACGCGCAATAACATGTAATTAATACTTGAACACGGAATTTAACGCCTCGTCGTAGTGTTTACGAGAATGTCATTCGATTTTCGCATTTAAAATTACATGAGGTATGAACGAAATGGTTATAGCGTCTTATTGTGTTTCAGGCGATAGGTGCTATCATCGGTGCACTGTTTTATCTGTATAAAACAGTGTATAATGTGTATAACTGTATGATGTTTAATACCCCTGTGGGTATTAAACATTTTTGGAACTTGAAAACATTAGGCATGACTTTTCTTGTACCGTTAACAGAAAAGTTTCAGATTTGGACAGTTAGGACATCATTCATTTAAATAAATTAAACATTAAAATCACACCAAAATGACGCAATATTAAAAAACTTTCTCCGAGAAGGTACGATTGTTTTTCAACCCATATAAAGGACGGGGTATTGTATAATTTTTTAGGACCTTGGAAGTGTTATATTAGTCAAAAAAAAATTAAAACCATTAGCACTTTGCCTTTCAGCTCTAAAGAGATCCGAGGTTCTGAACTAGAGAAAGAGACCAGTGAAACTTTAAAGACGTTTTAACGAAACTAGTTAAATTTAACTACAGCCGTAGTGTGATAACAGGGAATGCTCGTAAAGCCGTAACCAATTTGCAAGCGAATTTACTTGTATGCAATACTGAGATAAAGCCACCGTTGGTCTGTACAAAACAATTCCTTATTTAAAACATTTATACAGCGTGTTCTGAAATTAGAGTATATTTTAAAGGTATTGATTTCGTCGTAGGTATATTCTCCTTAGTTTTAAGGAAAAATTACCTAAGCTTCTAATTTTTATTATTAAATTAGCTATTGACGATGCTCAGTGACGGTAATTGTATAGCTAATATTCTCTCAGATTCTCTTCTAATTACAAACTCTTGCCTTCAAATAGACGGATTTTCAATAAAATTTATGTTTCGTACACTTCTGAAAAAAAATAATTTAAATCCATGGTATAGAATGTATAATTAGTTATAAAGAAATCTTTAAGATTTACAGTTTTACTGCTTAGCAATTCCTTTATTATGAAACTCTTAATTGTTTTCATATTATAAAATGTATTTTTTTAATATCGAATAATATAACATATGTATAGGTAGATTTGCATTTGCTTACGTTTTGAATAACATCCAAAAACAATTTGTTTTGGAACACCTTGTATTTTAAATAAAAAATAATTTGCACATTTTCATTGATGTTTTTCTAACGACGAGACGAAGGCAGTTAAAACAAACTGCCACGCTTTATATCCACGTTTATGGACTTTGCTATTACTTCCTTATTTACATTAAATATAGCTTCCTTGAAACTGTACCTTAAACTTTGAATATGACGTGGCTATTTTAATTGGTGTTGTGTTTAAAATGTTTAAAAAAATGTTTTGACTTTTGAACAGTCAGTACCTACGCTTTTAAAATGTTTTTATGTAAAGTCTATTATCCTAATCTACAATGCATTTTTTTCTATGAAAGGTCATCAACGGATTTGTTTATAGTATTGTGGGTCGAAGCAGCTACAAACCGACCCACTCGTTCGATTATACGATTTCTGCTATGAAAAACCTAATTTCATAATCATTGTCATTAGTTACATGAAGTTCACCTTAACATAGGCGACTATAGATTTTGTAATAACAAAAATATTTTTTAAAAGCAGTTTCAAAATGTAAATACGCTGAAACTGTAAGGGCGGGAAAATAAACAGTGTTGAAAATTAAGGCATAACGAGTAATATAAGTAGGGTGGTGAATTTCTTTAAACTCACCCTCAAGTCCTCTCACTGTACAGTCCTCGTGCGCTTGAGTTTACGTTTTCCAATTATTAGGGAACGAATAGACAGAATGTGAGATTATTTTTAAGATGAGTATTATGTGACATTGATTAATTAAGTCTAAACATAGTATCATAAACATATTAGTCTGTATTTCATACTCCAACAAATAATTTGATAAATTTTGATGATTTGCGTTCAACTTCATTTAGTGATTTATTATCAAGAAATCTTATATCTTATGTGTCCTATCTTACAGACTAAGTAAACCAAATTATCCTAGATTGAAGTCTGATATCACAAAAGCATGTGCGAGACTGAATCTATTACTATGCATTTTGGATCCAATACGATTAAAAGATGAAAATCGAATGTAGGTCGATCGATAAATACTTAGAACGCTTCTGTGAAATTCAAAATTTATCGAACCAACTCACAAAGACTTGCAATTTGCCTTTGAAGCTCTAGTAGATTACTACTAACATAGGATAATTTAACACGTCTGAGAGCCTGTTTCAAATTTCTGAGTAGATGCTACTCATCACACAAATATATAAGCCGACTAAATACAAATGTTGCACTTTAATCTATGCTCCCAAATAAATGGTAATAAAATGAATACAATCTACATAAGCTCTTTAATACGATAACAATTGTCAAATTTACTTGAAATGGTTTAACGTCTTCTGGAAGAGCATGAGAGTAACTATTTCTAAGATCGTTTGACGATCCTATTTAATAATTTTGATTTAATAAATAATATTATTTTCATATTTAAAATTATAAACAATTTGAAGATTTGTGAAGATGTTTTATCTATCTTCGCATTATGGACCATTGATTTGTCAATTTAAAACGCACTAAGACTATGTTGTTGATTAACTCTAGTTTCTGTTGCTCCTGAAAGTAGTGCTGTTCCTTGACCAAGTGAGAATTCTATTTTAAAATTTTCACGTGTACGAGTCACTGAAAAGAGTTTATATTTTATTAATTTTATAACTCAACAAAGAATTCTATATTTTTTGGAAGTATTTTATTTTTGTATCAATCGTTTTAGGAATCGAGCATTAGTGAAGATTCAGATAACTGCCGACTGCCTACTCTCTTGCCTCTTTTGTTATAAGATATTTTTATCGTAAAAGGTATTTCAAAGATTTTTTTTATCGCTTCTGAGACTTGAAAAAATCTTAACTTAGAATTAAGTTACCGTTTAAAGAGCTCAGACTTGCTTTTTTTCTTTTTTGTTGTTGTTTTGAATCACAAGATGTGCTTGCCGTCGCCTGGTGACTACAAACTGTTGCTTGGCGGCAGAAATAGACATTACGGTGGTACCTACCCAGACGAACTCTCAAATAAGAGAGACCTGACACCAGTACGAATGTAATCGACGTTTTAAAATTGGGATACAAATTATCATTTTTTTTCCACTCTTCATAAATAGACAACGGACGAAATACATATCATAAACAAATGCAAACAAATGGCACAATAATTGCAATGGCGCAGTTATGGCATATTAAAAATATAATCATGCACTATACATCGAACCTTGGACCACACGGTCACTGGTCGCCCATCATTATAGCGGACCTTGTCCACTAAATCACTCGGATACACCATTATTCGAAATATCTTGCATTCTCGCAAGCTCTCAGGTAGTTTTAGTAATAGTATATTATATTTTATAGCAGATTGTCAGCTGTGTGCCGCGTGTAACTGTAAGGATGTTTTGTTTGTAGCGAATGAGGAAGTAAAGTTATATTTTTATTAATAAAATTTATTAAGTACCTATAGAGTTTTCTTTTATACTTCCACGGATAAGTGACCCTACTGTACCTGATGGTTAGTGGAGTGGGGTCCAATAGAGTGTCGACAGATGAAAGATGATTCGGCAGTCAAAGTAATTATGCCGGCCTGTTGGAACCAGATGTACACAGGCTGATCCCGGAACGCGACACACTTACGTGGGCCACTATGGCGGTTTTTAACACCTTGTGTACGGCGGTCGCTATTCGGGCGGATATAAAATATATACTACCAGGCCTACTGTCTCACCATATATGGGCTGGGACTTAGACGTCCTGAATTTCATTCCCATATCGGGAGACATGTATGGCTATAGGATATTAGAGATGCAATACGAAAATGTTAATAAACTGATCTTAAGAATGAAATGATATCATTTAAACCTGTTTTACGATTCTTAGTGTTAATGAAACTACTAAGCGTCAAGCGGCTTCCTCCAACTGTGGTTTTAAAGCCCCTGCGCACTAAATCTTTGCTGCGCACCTGCCTGCGCACTGCTCTTTCTGTCAGGATCGATAGGGAGACGGCTGCTGCTAAATATTTTAGACGTAATTAGGGTGCTACGAAGACCCCCACTGTAACGCCCGTTATCATCCAATGGCCAGATAATCCACAAAGCGGATCTAATTGAAACCCAGGATCAGTTAACTCAATCTTTAGTAAGAATATTTATTATGGTTTAAAATAAATTATTATTACTGAAACTCAGTTTATCTTTGAACCTTATTGTCGCGTGACGTTTAATTTGCATACAAGGGAAGGTCAGTTGTATTGACTAACAAAACAGTAGTAATTATAGGCATTAACTATTGTAATATCAAATAGTATATTCATATTCTGTCCCTCGTTAATATTTGTAAGGCATTTCCTAAAGTTTTCTTCTGTGCTTTGCAAATTTTTTGGATTATATTTTATTTTGTTTGTAAGTATCAAATATGCTTGCATAAATATTTGTGGCAATGATCCTCTGATTGTTCCGAACATATCTCCCTTATGCATAAACTGTGATTATCACCTATGGGACGACCTGCCTACTCGCATTCATATTTAAGCTATAAAAAGCACCAAGATTAGTCTCACTTACAATAATTATAACAGAGACTTCACAGATATAACTTTTGTGCAAAAGGATGTTTTAGTAGACACGTCACCGTGCATTTATGCGAGCCGGTTTGTATTTAATCACTAACTGCTAGTTTACTTGCTTCCGGGCTTGTATGGATTTAACTGTCCAGGAAAGTGTAATGGAGGTGCGGGATTTAACGATACTGCATTAATATTGCGTGTAATTTCTGTTAATCATGGTTTATGGATCCCGTAGCTTAGTTGGTGGCTTGTGGTAGTGTTCAATTTTAGGATGGTGTATTTAGGCAATTTGTGGTCGCGTTCCCGGTTTTTGGAGTTGACTGCTGTTATCTGCTATTGGTTTGAATTATAAGACCAACGTTGATATGTTATGTATCTATTTGTACCGATTTTTTTTGTTAAATTATGTTAGGGAACTTACAAAACTAGATACTTAAAACTATATAAAAAGCTGAAGAGTTTGTTTGAACACGTTAATTTCAGGAAGTACCAAACCGATTGTGATTTTTTTTTCACTAATAGGAAGCTACATTACTCCTCAATACTATAGGCTACTTTTAATAACAAATGTTGTCCCTGGAGAGCATTTTCAAACAACTGAAGCCACGAACAAAAGCTATAAAAGAGCACGGACAAAAGAGCTACTACTAAACTTCTGTATTCAAAGTTGAAACATTAACAAAAATATTACGAGAGGAAGATGGGCTAGAAAGACCCGTCTATTACCATAATCAGTTTAGCTTAATTACGGCTACCGCGGTTACGCCGGGCCACGCTGGATTACGAGCTAGCGCGCAAAGTACGTTGTGATGAGAAATTGTTCTTTATAAATGTAACGTTATACTTTGTGCCTGTGTCTTTAAGGGACAGCGAACTATGACCCTTATGGCTTACCTGAGAAGGTAGATATTTTTTCAACCACTTAGCATAACATCATATATATTTTAACACAATATTATATGTTTTCTCATCTCTTCAAATCAAAATCAGGTGTAGTGCGTGCCGTTGATAAAAAAACATGTATAAGCATAAAAGCTGATTTCATTCTCGTTACTTCTTATTTGAGTCAAGCTAAGTTATTTTATTTCTTAACTGTAGTTAAAGTTTTATTATAGAAAAGTAAATGAAAAATACATAGCGTGTTCATCAGGGACTCTTCCAATTAGGTAACATTATCCCAAAAATAATAAACAACGACCTAAATTATAGTTTACAGGCAAAATATTATTCCTATCTATTAGATAATGTGGTCATAATTTGACCGCGCCGTCGCAACAAAATCGCGTCCAGGCACGCGATTCAACCGATATCATATAGTTTTATAAGGGTATCAATATTGCCTTGTAAATTGTTTAATTAGATTATATCTGTACGTCTACGTTTACTATGTGGTAGGTCTGGCAATAAAATTTTGTATGGGTCGTTGTTGTCAACTTTTGCTAATTCTTGTATATCACATATTCACGACTTTTATACATGAAGGGGTAACAGAGGCGCAACTGGTGAACCCATTTTCCGCTGTGTGTTTTCCATCCCATGATGTGATAGGTGTCGAGCCCATCGATATCAGCCCAAATTTCATACTCCGGGCTATAATTGAAACTGTACTGAGTAACTGATTACTGCGTACAAAATTATTTTGCCCGAACCAGGGATCGAACCTGAGACCTCAGCACTGAAGTCGTACTGTAATACAACTCCGCCATCGAGGTAGTCGTAATTCATCTATGTGTGCTTTAATCTGTTGTCATTTCAAATACTGCTTCTTACAATTTGTATTTAAATAAGCGATGTTATTATTTAGTAAGCACGCGGAGAATAGACAATTGACCTGTTTAATTCAATATCCAATTTCGGTATTGCAAGTCCTGCACCGAGTCAGAGCCTTCCGCTTGTGGCGGCTCACAGGGTAAAAATACTTGCGGCACTAATAGCCTTCGGACTTCTGACTTAGCCGTCTAACGTCATCTTTCATATATTATCTTGAGTTAGTAGATGGGTTGTTTGCGTCATTACTCACGTATTAGCGCTATATTTAACTATAAGCATTGGTGACGTACTTAAAACTTTGCATAAAGATTGTATTTCTATAAACACAGCAAACCAAACGGTCAGCAAGGACGGTGAGCATTCTTCTGCCTTCCACATTTTAGCTCTGGCTAGTATTATTTTTAAGCTCTATTTTCTTCTTCTTCAAGTCCCTTTTCAGCTTCTTGTATTCATTGTCATTGGCTAGGCGGAACAGATGTTCAACGGAGGTGATAGCGGTCCACTCCCAGATGTTTCAGTCGTGTTTTGAGAGTAGCAATTTACACAAAAGTAATGACTATATTCCATCTATATTACACAAATTTAACATTTAACATCTTCTTGTCTCCGTGTTAACATTTTTCGTTTTTTTCAGTTTAATTTATGGCTTTTCTTTCTTAATTGTTTTAAAGTCCGGTCTCCGCTTAACATCTGCTATTATCAACAAAATATTTCAGCCATCAAATTCTATTTTACTCAGGTTTTCAACAATAATCACTTACTATCGACCCCCTACGTGGTACCATATCCCACGGCTGTCTGTTTAGTACGTCTGTTTATCTCGCAGACGCTGTCTGTTGCGTAGACTGCGTCCGCCCACTGCCACTTACTCTCTTGATGTTATATTGTGACTAATATGATCATGGCTTTGGATATTAACAATATTTTTAATTACTTAGGGTTGGTACGAGAGATGTTTATCGGATAAAAGTTTTACTGCGTGTTTTCCCAACTAGAAAAAAAGTCTTTATATTATTCTAGAACATGATTTGTTTGTACCTTTCATCTAAATCTGTTCGTCTATTTCTATACGTTTAACAAACATTCAAACATTGACATGAAATTATGCATTTACAATATTATTTCAATATGTAAAAATTGCCAGTGCTCTCTTATCATTTCCAAATTCAATAGCGCCAATCCGTAATTTTAGCATTACACACGTTTCTTGGCACTGGATTTCGTTTGCAATAATTAGGTGACCTGTGACATGGATATCTAAAAAAATAATGCCACCTGAAATCTATAAATTTATTTTTACATTATTTATAATTTTAATAGGAAATGTGATGTAGCACATATTTTTCGTAGGAACATATTTTTCGTCGGAACATATTTTTCGTTCTTTGTTCATATACCTTTTTTAAATTTGCTTTCCTATTTTGTTGATTTATCGATAACGACCTTTTGTTTATCTTTATCGTTTTATATCATAGCTATGTGAAGCCACGTAGCTAGGCATTCATAGATTAAATATTTGACTGGATTACAAGATTAGACCGGCTTAATCCTGCAATTAGCGTAACATTTGCCAATTTTAATACTATTCTTCCGCTCTCTAATCTTATAGAATACATTCCATAAAAATGTAAAGGTAGGAAAATAGATAATGACGATAAAATTCAAATAACTTTGTATAATTTCAGTAATATATTAATGGTAAATACTTAATAGATGAAGTACATTTTTTATAGTCAATCAGAGTTCTTTATCAAGTAGTTTGCTTTATAGGTGCCTTAGTTTTTAACCGATCTCCAACGTGACGTCAGCACTTTCCTGGTGGATATAGTTCTGGACAAATGACGTCAGAAAATCTCACACAAAGTATTACCCGTCCTGGGCTTCGAACACAGGACCGCCTTTCCACAATACATAATATTATATTTTTATATACGGACATCCACCCACGAGGTAGACAGATGACGTCATAAAAGTCGCTAAGGCCGCTAGATGTGGGCCGCTTACAAAAGGTTGATCTGGAATCTTTGGGAGAGGCCCATGTTCAGCAGTAGACATCCTGCGGCTGATGATGATATTTTTATAACATACTTCGCAATCATAACAAAACGACCACACATGGTAATTATCGTGTAATAGCATTAGCGACATCGCTTCGAATATCATCAAATGTCCGCCCCGTCGTGTTCAAGAAGTATTCATCACGACCCATGTATGTGGGATGACAGGTTACAGTAAAACATCGATTAAGGTATGTATGTCTACTTTTACTAGTATCAAGTTTATTGGTACGCTTGTATTACTTTCAGATTTACCTATATTTTACAAGTTTTCTTCGAGGTTTCCAGCGCGGGTAGAGTGAAACCAACTTATTATGTTTCTAAAACATTGTTTTTTCACACTGTTATATAAGGAAATAATGTAAACTGCAGATAACTAGCCATTAGTGATGTCGATAGTTATTGTAGGTGCATTACTTAACATATCAATCGCCACAACTTCATAGTATAGAAGCCAATAATAATATAATGTCAGCCCTGTATTTTGTATTGTCCCACTGCTGGGTGCGAGCCTCCTCTGCTATCGAGAAGAATTAGGTCTTAGTCCACTAGTCTTGTGCGGATTGGCTGACTTCACACACCCTCAAAATTCTTATAGAAAACTTCTAAAGTGTATACTTTCGTGAGGAAACCTGTATAGGCTTCCTCACGATGTTTTCCTTTACCATTAAAGCAAACGATAATTTACAAACAATATATACATAACTTTAGAAAAGTTAGAGGTGCTTGCCTTTGGATTTTGAACCTGCAGACATCCATCTCGGTAGTCCGTTCCACTCCCAACTAGGCTATCGCCAACTAGGCTATAGAAGCCAATAAATATTTTGAAATTTGAAATAAAGTTATACTTAATTTCTGTTTATTCGTTAACACATTGTGATTGTTATAATAATCCAATGTTTTAAAATAAGGCGAAAGGCTTTTTATTTAAGTGTATATTGTCGTGTTGGATAACGTTGAAATATAAATAATATAACAAAAAAATACTTATCAAACCAAACATTCTCGCAACAAAACCCCAACCAATAACCTTCACATTAGGGCACAGCGTATCGGCCACTTTTCAGCATTCATGAAGGGGTTCCTAATTTGCGCGAGGGCGAACGTGGACGAGAAATTGTCGTCAAATTGTCGCTTCCTGAGCGCTGATTGCGTCGCTCGCTCCCCGCTTCCGGCCTACGTGTTTGCTTATTTGTTGTTCATTCGATTAGATTTTAACAGACGCTGAATTATCTGTCTTATGTTGTACAGGGAGCCTTGTTTTTATGTAGGGAATTCTTGTTTCATTCTTCTTCTCTTTTGATGTTTGTAATATCGTTGGCCCACTATTACAAGGTGTTATGTTAATTCTTCCATATTTTGAAAAAAATAGAATAATATTTATGTTGGAAAAAATTAGACAAGACAATAATTCATGGTTCCCCCTTTATTTATCTTTTGGGATTATTGAAAATTTTCATTAAAATATACTAAGAATTATGTGATATATATAATTCAATTTGCACATTCAATATAACATAGAACTTGGTCATAATGAGCCAGCAATAAGTATGACGATTTCTGATTGTGGCTATGTTCCGTGGTAAGATCTTTTTTAAGGTTAACGTAACATCTGTATCCCCTAAAGCCCACGTTGCGGCTAATGAAGTCAGTTCGTCAAGCTAATTACCTCCCTGAGCTGAGGTCACGGCTTGACAGACAGCACATTGAGCACAAAATCAAATTAGGTAGTGGCTTTACAAGTGTTTTATTTTTCACATCCAGATATGAGGATCAAAGAGATAATCTTACTAGGAACACATAGTTTGCGAATAGGAATTGTTTGATTCATAGTAAATTTAGTTGTCGGAAATATCTACTATACCATTGTCCAGTTGTAAAGAAAACCACGCAAAAAACTGTCGATAAAACCAAAGATATCTGACAAAAAAATAAATGAAACCGATATAAAAAAATTCACCCTCATTGACGATACCCGATAAATCAATTCAAAGAGAGTGCTCCAGTCTTTGAAACAGGAGGGTGGGAGAGGTTTTCAAGTTTAATTTTAGGAGACTGTCGCCACGAGCGATTGAGGGTTGGCGTAAAGATATAATTCCTGTCAAACATCGAGATGATTGAGATTACACGAGCCCTTCAAGTGACTGTAACAATGTAGCATACGATAAACTTCCAATAATAATAACATAAACTGACATTGAAACTATGACTACGTCTAGTCCGAAGTCTACCACGAAGGCTGCAGTCTTTGAAATGTCGAGAGAAAATTATAAAATAAAAACCAAATTTTTTTATGGTAGTAATTCTTTTTAATTCCCGTCATGCTTACGCAAAGTCAGGGTTTGTCGGATTTATATCGACTAAAAAACCCAGGTTAATCGTCATCAGCACTTTAAAATAACTCTGGGACTCCGAACTGAACACGCCGAAGGCATTTCAGTAGTGTAATGCGTAACACTTAACCTTGACAAATTTTAAAGATATAACTTTAAATATAAATAGAATTGTAAAAATTTCCAAGATTACGATCAAAAATGTAAAAGTATTCTAATTAGTATTTTTTTAAATTGCTAAGCCGCGATAACGCGTGCGTGAAATTTTATTTGCTTCTACGTCGTAACATTTATGGAATGTTTATTTACATAATAGAATAATGAAGCCTTTATCAAAATTCGTTCGGCTGTAACGCAAGGCCCTCAATTGTACCTACAATTATTTTTTGTATACTGTTATATTGAGTATATACACAAGTTAAATAACCACTATAAATAAATAATTGCTTCGACTTACACTATAGGTAGAGAATCTATAACCCAAATCCCTTAACATTAAAGGTGGGTAGGTAGCTTGAAAATTGTTTAAAGGTTGCCTCCTTTTGATTAGAGGTTGCTTGATGAGATGGAAAGAGGGAGCCTTCAACCCTTAGTAGTTATGGCTTTGCTTTTGTTAGGGTAAAAATAATAGCTATTTTATTTAACAAATCCACGTACATTCTAAAAAGGGGTCGCTCCTGCTCTCCAAAATGGAATTTAAATTCAATTTTATTAATTATTACTGTATTAATGGAAATAAAACTATTTACGAATGTTAGCGGTTATTTATATTATTATTTTCTCCCGACGTTTCGAAGACTTTGCGGCCTTTGTCGCATAACATTCGCGTAATCATAAGAAATATTTTTTACTGTATAGGCAGATATCACTACTATATTAAGCCCGTGTAAAATCTGTATCAATCAATGTCTTGATATTTTTACGATTTTCGACATCATTTCTGACTAGGATCTATACAGTTGCATAGATCCCGGATAAATGAACAGTGGTACCGGAAACAACATTAACGTAGGAGAGGCCGTGTGTAACATCAAATTATGAATTCAACTGAGATGTAACTTTTACAATACTAAAATCACAGAAACATTTTTTTTTCCCTACAATTATGCCCTAAACTTATGGAGCGTGTAAAAAGGTCTTGTTCGTAAACTCGGCAAATAGTATGCAAATATTATGGCCAAATGTAAAGGGAAGAGGCCAAGGATCTAGATTGGTTCGTGAAGTTTAGATTAGACTGTAATTAAACTTGCTCTTCATTTCTGGTACATAGCCTTATGTAATATTTACGTATTTTTATCCTTATCTATAAATATATCTTTGTCAGAGTTAACAAAACATTGATTTGGTTTATGAATTACTTACTTTAGTTTAAGTTTAAATTTTAAATGTTTTTGATGACAGGACATTTAAGGTGGAAAAGGACGAACGGCTTCCAATGTTCATCAGTTTAATTTGGTTGATTATTCTTCGTGTAATGGTGTACGTTGTCATGTCATAAAGAAAAAGTGCAAGGTTTGGGAAGAGAGCCAGTTAGTGAATCTATCATGTGACCGATAATGTCAATAATTATGCGATATACAAAAACCTTGAAAATTACGCCGGTTTTATGATATAGCATGTAGAGTTAATAGTACCACACCAGTATAAAATATGTATTTCGTAGACAAAACTAGAGCTTGTCTCTACTACTAGAATAAATGGTCTCTTACACACATACCCTATTCCCGAAAGGATAGACAGAGATGTAACTAAGGCGCCCACATTTTCGCCATATGTGTCCCATGATAGGAAGCGAGCCTATCGCCATATCGGGTACAAGTTCTAGTTCGACATTCTGACAAAAAAAAACACAATATCACTTTGCCCGAACCGAGATTCGAACCTCGTAACCTTAAAGCGTGGTCATACCACGCACACAATACAACTACACCACCAAAGCACTCCCTTTTAATCTAGTTATATCTAAATGCAGTAAATAATGTCCCAGTATGAGTACAAGACGCGACCATACATAGCCATGCGCGCGCTCACGTACGCGCAACACCTCGTATAATCATATGCAAATATACATAACTGTATTCATCGACATCAAACAAAGCTGTACTATGGTTTTAAAATACTGGCTCGTATTTATAAGATTAGAAAAATTAACGCCAGTCACGTTAGTGTCCCTATGAAGGTTTAGATATTCCTAGAAATGTAACAGATATAATAGAAACGTTTTTAATTTTTTTATGGTCACTAAAGGACTAATTTTGCGTGAGAGTTCCGTTTTATATTTTGTATGGACGGCAGCCATTAAACAGAGGGTAACCAAACGCACAAAATGTGTCGGTCGATCGCATCTTTGAGCCTTTGGACAATCAGTAACAGACCAGCATAATTCAAGCTGCCACTGTATGCTTACGGAATGTCTCTCTTGTCTCGAGACATTACTTGTTTTGCTAGTATAGTTAGATCTGTAGGTAAGTAAAAAAGAAGTATGTAGATAACAAATTAAATTAGCACCAAAGAGACCTTACAACATTGATGGCAAACCTCACTAAAGACTGCTGAAAGAATTTTGATATCATTAAAGCCAAATAACTGCCATCAAACCACGTAATCCTCAATCTTGAGAAAGTACTGGTATTAAACTGTTGGAAACAAACAACACTCGCACAACCAATGAGATAGTTATAAAACCAAATGTCGATAATACGTTTACTAATAAGGCATGTAATCATCATCATCAGCCACAGGATGTCCACTGATGAACATGGGAACCCCAAAGATTTCCAGGTCGACCTATTGGAAGCGGCCCGCATCCAGCGACCTCGTGCGACTTTTATGAGGTCATCTGTCCACCTCGTGGGTGGACGTCCGACGCTGCGCTTGCCAGTTCGTGGCCTCCACTCCAGAACCTTCTTGCCCCATCGGCCATCATCATGTTATTCGTGGCCAAAGTAACGATAGCGATTAAAGTACACACCGACCTTGCGAGATGCTTTTGATAATCTACAGATTGTAATATTGCGGTTCGAAGATCGGTCCTAACGGTACGTCGAGGGGCACAGAGTATGAAATTAAAAAGTTTGTGAATCTGATAGAACATTTGTTAATGCCTATGACATTAACGCTTCTGGGAAGATGGATTACTACGTACAAATAATAAATGTTGTTAATTGAGGTTTTATGATCTCTTTGTTTACGTTATCGAACATTATTATTTATGTTTGATGTAGTAATCTTATACTGTGTTCTACATAATATGATACAAAATTAACAAAACAATCAGCTACATATTAAAGTTATAGTTTTCATGCCCTTATTCTGAAATAAAAAGCTATTAGTTAGGAAGTAAACAGCAATTAATTAATATACTAATTCGATAATATGAAGTTGTAAATAACGGCCATTAAACTTTAAAGGCAGACAGAAGACCGTAAGAAAAATCATATCACCAATATGTATGACGGATAAGTAATCTTCCAGTGACTGTGACCCCCTATTAAAATGACTAAAATGAGGAAGGGAGTAAATAGTATTAAATCAACAGTGGCTGTCACTTCTGCGCGCGTGTTCTATAATCTTTGTTCATAGTCAAACTATCCATTGGCTAACTGTACCAAGTTGCCTTGTCTTGTCTCTGCCAGGCGTGATAAGCCTCGATGTTGCCCCGGCTAGATTAACTTCAACACGGACAACACGGTTCAAGTGTTAGCCAACTTGTCCCGGAGAAAGGTGAGACAATGACAATGAGAAATGGGAAGATTAACTTCGCCGTGGTTTAGATTTTGAACGTGACTCGCTTGCAAATAGTTTTCTTGGTTATGAATTATGAATTTTAGGGTTGATAGTTCTGCGTACTATTGAATATTACTAACAATATTATTGAAAATGACTCAATGAATGTATGACGAATGAACTATATATTTTTATGGCTAGAAAGCAATTTGGTCAATTGGCGTACAATATCATAGTTGTCCTAAAACGCTACCCGTGGGAATTGATGCAAAGTGGATATTCTGTCCCCAGGTTAATATTCGATTCTGTATTAATAATCTATGAACCGTATCCCGTGTTTAGTTTGACAGCTGTGTATACATTATTTAGAGCAGGTAGTTCATCGAAATATTATATTCAGTAGCTTTTATGACATAATTTATTGTGGGGTATAATCTTCTTATATCATTACTTCCTTGGCCAAATTAAATGGAAGAGTAATGATCGGTCAGCGAGTACTATTTGGAACAGTTGAGTAACAATTCAATTCTTAATACATACAAAAATTATTTATTTGGAGTCAAGCACAAAAAATATGCCAACTGGAATCGAAATGATAGAAAATGGATCCACAGCCGTTATTTTGGTACTTAATGATTTAGATTAAGTTCATATATGAACTATAAGAGCGCAGCACTAAGTGAGCGGGTATATGCACGCAACCCCAAAGTGTGTCAGGTATACGAGGAATGTTTGCGGTTATAAAATATTCCGCACACGCCGGCATTACCTTCGCTGTCAATGAACGAATAAACTCTTAAACAAATATAACCATTCATTTCATTCGTTCGCAAGCGCTTGCAAGCTCTTTGTAGTTGCATTTTCATATTGCAATATTTTTATTGATTACTGAGTGGTTCTGTTTGTGTGGGTATTTAAGCCTTGATCACACAGTATTGGTGCCATGATGGAAACCTATATTAAATTAAAAAATATATCGATGAATCTTTGCATATAGACATTTCATGTACTTATCCCTGATTGAGAGTTCCCTGAACGAATCAATCATCTTTTATATGGTGCATAAAAGTTATGAGTTAAATTTGCTCATAATTATTAAGTAAAATTAAGCAACGGGCGAAACAGCGAGGGCGAGAGTTTGTTTTCATTGTTCCTTAAATTACTTCAGAATTGTATTTGTCGTTTAAAACTTTATGCAATATACGCATGTAGAGATTAGTAAAACTTTAAAATTGAATTTCGAAGCCCGACTCGAAATTTTCATTTAAATGGACAGAAATTTATTTCAAGCAATTAATAAATAATACAATTTGATTTAATTTGAGTTTTAAAAAGTAAAGTCCAGTAATTCACTCAGTAATAAGGTACAATCATTCACTCATTCAATCATAGGAAACACACCACTCGTCACTGTCTAACATTGACACCAAAGCAAAAATATATAACCTATATTACGAAATGCCCATTGGTATTACATAGCACCGGTTTCCTACAATTATATATCACGTATATAACGCAACCTAGATGTGGAGCGCTTGTTAGGTAATCATTTAAATAGTGCCACATTCTCACGCATACAATCCCGCGATAAATCGATGCAATCACGCCGGCTTCGATTCCCAGCACGGTACTTTCAGCAACATTTCCAATCGTGTATGGTTTCTATTACTGTTAGAGATTCAAATTGTTTATCAACTTGCAAATACTTCATTGAATGAAATTAAAATTCTCAGTACTAGTACATTATGTTGATAATTTTTTATTCTGTATTAGTACATTTTTTTAGGTACCCCATACAGTATTGGTGCTGGCTGGTGATTCTGAAGTCATTGGCGTCCCATATTAACACATCATCACTCTTTAATAGGCATGTTCTGGTCATCTTTACAGTTGATGAGTATAACCTAGGAAGTGGGAATACAGACAAAGTATTTCGGTCATATTATTAGGATGATATAATAAATTAAATTTTGTTCGCAGTCCGCTCGCGTGAAATAGTTTTTCTGGGCTAAAGATTCCGCTTTATATTTGCCTGAAGTAAAATGGAGGCATATTTTTAATTAGACCTTAAGTAATACATCGTTGAAAACTACAGTCAATTCCTCATCTATGCAGTATTTGCGTATAAATACAAATAGACAAACTTCTAAAAACTTTTATTTTGGCTCCTATTACTCTATTAAAGACAGGAGTCCGTGTTAGATGGAGATAAAGGTTGGGAAAGGCTGTTCTCGAACATTAATATACCATGTCCGGAAATATTGAAGAGTGTGACACACATGAAACAATTACGCACGCTATGATAATTAGCGATAACTTCAGACACTAAAACAGTGCCAACTTTTCAACGCAGTCTTTAGATATTCCAGCCACGTTGTATGTAAGTAATCTAAATTCAGTAAGTACTTATATTCTCTAAACTGACTGTCCCGGTGGTTTAGCTGTATTAGCCTGGTCTCTTACATTTTGCTTGATAAGTAAATGATAGGCTCGCCCCCTATCAGATAATGGGACGGAAAGCGCACGGCGAAATGTGTGCACCAGCTTCTTCTATCTAAGTGAGTGTGTTGACTCTTTTAAAGATCAGATTTAAGACTAAGGGGCTTCTTGTAGCATAGGCTAGCAATTGTACAAGTGGGTCATTTGATGTTAGGTAATCTCTAATAGCCACAAACAACCCATAAGTGCCATCGATACATTACTAGTATTAAAACAAAGGTATAGAAGTTGAAGTCCACGTCATTTTTCCCTAACTCTTTATTTATTTTGCCAAAAAATAAAAAGATACTTTCTTATTATTATGAAAAAATCTAATGTGAAGTACTTACTTAAATAAAAAGAATACTTAATATATAAATTATTCGCAATAACATGAATCGGTTGGCACATTTCTCTTATAACTTTCTTCGGCACGAATTTTAAAATCATAACCGTCATTACTGGTAATGTGGCCATGATCACCGCTCTTTACGATAGACTACCGCAAAAACTACACTTACACAGCGTAAGAAAACGCATGCGTGAATGAATAAAGAAAACTGGCAGAGATAACCGGACGCGATGCCGCATAATATCGAACTTATTAAAATAATACAGGCAAATCTTAACCTTATCTCGACGTATAACAGTCACAAAACGGTTGCCTATCTCCCTTCGAGGTATCTTAAGTTTACCTTTCTCACAGTGCCGCCAATTATTTCGACAAACAAACGAAAGTAGGTGACTTGGGTTGGAACAAAAGCTCCTCTGTGCCGTTATAGATATTTAACTAACAACTACGCAATAATTTTTCATTTTCCTTTTACAATTATTGGATCGCAGTTTTTGGTCGTTTGTAGGGCGGCTAGTACTACACACATGCCCTCGTATCTAGCGCGTCATTCGTTCACCGCGCGACGGCATTCCGCTCACCCGTTCATTTCGTACATCAGTCAGTCGTGGGTGATAACCGCTCTGAGGCAGACGTGTATGTAATCGAACGCCGCGTTCCCGCGTATAAATACGAAAGCGTTAATTGAATTTAAAGTGATTAAAACTCCGATTGTGTTGTGTCGAACGTGTATTGTTTTGTGTTGTTGCCAATAGATTTGATGTGAGTGAGTGAACGACATTTTTCTGTGCCTACCTAGCTCGGATTATTCTTTCTTACGGTTTTTGTGGTGAGTCTAAGGAACTGTTTATTTTTTAGAAATGACACGTTTCTATTTATCAGCACACGTGTTTTGTTCTTATCGGTGTAGATAAGTACGTAGTGTGAGAGATTTGTGGTCAAGTGTTGGCCATTGATTTTTCTATTACAATGGTGCGTGGGTATGTAGACTACCATTACCAGTATGGAAGCTGTTCGGGTGAAATTTGTTTCTAAAAATTTACTAAAAAATGATGGAAATTTCGAGAATATTAAGCGTAGGTGCTCATTTTCTTTATTAAATGTTTTAACGAACATAGCTCTTCAAGAATAAATGAGACCTCAAAGTAGGTAGTTACACTATGTAAATAGGTACTAACATATAGGTATACTTTATATTTGGCACTGATGTAGATTGACAACAGATACTGCATTCAAATAAGGTCAGCCTATAAATACTTAAATACTAAGGAGAATTATTGTTAAATTATCTAGATTTTGGATAAATTTGTGTATTAAAGTATCAATTTTGGTGCAAAAATTGACTGACAACTTTGGTAAAAACTGACACTAATACCTTTTATTTTAAAAAAGAACTGAGGGAACATAGAAAATATCCGTTTTTAAACGACAGCGCAATGGCATCCTAAAGCCTTAAGCTAACTGCGTATGTATTCCGCTAATAAATTGTAGGTATGTTTTCCTTTGCGACATTGAAATGGAATTAAGAGCGTTTACGTGCCGCGCGTGAAGTCAACTATAGGTAATTCTTCGCAAAATTCACTCACACAGAGCCGTTGCGTAGCTGTGTGCGTAGAGTTAGCGCATCGGCTATCTTTATAGTCAGACCAACCAATTTTGATCTTTTCGCTTTAATTATCTAATTGGAATGTAACTTATGATTTATGAATTTATGATAAATGAAGAATTCTATTATTAAATATATAAGAATTCATCATGAAATAGTTTATATGTATCATTTTGTAATTATAAAAAATAAACATTTTTAACAAATTTTAACGGCAATTTTACAAATTGTTATTTTTCACTTTTAAATGCAAATTCTTAAAAAATTTAAGCATTTGCATTTAGAAAAGTACCCCTTTAGTAAAGTAGAGCTCATCATGAAGCCGAAAGATAGGCACCAAAACTTCGTAATCAGACAATAAATCAGGAAAATTACTGTGCTACGATGTTTATAATGAACCACATAATTACTCCATAAGTCCAAAGTTTAATTAAGTCATTAGAAATTACATATTGGAATTTATATTTTGAGTCAGAAGGTGTATGTAATGAGATGTCATTTTTAGGTGTATAACTAAAAAGTGAGAAATAAAAGACTTCTTTTTTCGGAAGTTGGTTATATTTTTTTGGATAGTTTTTTTTTTAATAGGTATTGCTTCTCAGTGACATCGATCATCAATCGATCGATTGTACATCCATGTATAACAATTTACCAGTTGTACCAGTGTATCCATAGTTTTGCATAATATTTGCGACACACGACGAAGCAAAATAGTTGGTTCTGTACTTTTTTTTGACCAACAGCAGTTAGCTTTGACTGTAAGTATGGTAATACCGTCTTTTACATCGCCACAGGCAACATCTTTATCAGTTTCTTCCCTAGCGGCCTCTTGCATCCTGTCCTCGCAGCTAATTTCAATCATTTAGCTAAGTCGTCGTAACATTTAATGTAAACATTTTGCGTTAATATTGGTAAATCTATGGAAGCCAACTGTTCGTTTAAATTTGATCTACCAACTCCAGTCATCATAGCTCCATTCACAGTTCCACGATATACGTCCATACTATCAGTATATCTCTTAGCGCTTAAATAGCTTATATTCCATATTGCACATATTACACTTCATTAAAAATGGTGACTGCAAGCAAACATTATTCTCTTTCAATAGTTGTAAATGTTCGATACTACAACCTGTTGCTCTGTTGTGGTTATTGAGTGTTTTAATTTGATCCAAAAAATATTGAAAATCTATAATTTTGCGGCTTTTAATAACCTTATTTATTTTGAGTGTAATATCAGGCTCGATTACCTAAAAATTAAAAAATATATATAGAATATACTATTATTGTTATCGAAGTTTACGCAAACACTACATACTTAAGTAAAACTGCATATGGAACTAGACGCGTTTAATTTATACAAGTATAATGACGCCGAAACCTGCACAGGGTTAAACGTCAGAATAAAATTATATGTAAAATTGATGTGAGCGTGTAAACCTAAACTAGCCCAAATAGTTAAGAAGATAGGTATACAAACTACTACTAGTAGTTTTATTCACTAGCTACATAAATTACCAAATCCCTTATTTCTAAGGTTCAAAGAGGAGAAAGATATAGGATTCCGTCTCTTGTCACTTGAATTTTCTTAACAGTGCGCACCAGTGAACACAAAAACCTTGTTATTTGAAAGTAAGCGTACCTATGCATTATGCAAAAAAATCAGCCAAGTGCGAGTGGGATTCGCGCACTGGGTATTTGGCGAGTTGTAACGTTTTGACAACGGGACAGCAAAGTGATTCTATAAGGCTAAGAACTCACGAAGCGGTTTTACTCGCGCCCGCCGTGGTTGAGAAACGGCTGTTTTATTTCCAAACTCATGACGACCGGAGATCTGTGCGATTTGTAACCACCGCGGTTCCGATTATGTCCTGCAAACTTGGCGAGCGATTATCGCAAGGCGGGCGGTTACAAGATGGACAGTTAACGGTCAGTTGAGTTCCAGAACGCCATGGACACATATCAGAAACGATCACGATGGAGGAAAATGGCGTCAGATTTCTGTAACCACCCCTCCCCTACCGACTACTGCAGTCGCCCACCTACTAACTACAGAGCGCGCTGGTGCTACCGTGGCCCGCACGATTCTACTAGTTGGACGCCAATACAGCGGGTACCGCATACAACCGCGCACGCCGCGGGCGTAAAACGGGTTTTGAAATGTGCGTTTAGTCCAATTGAAATGTTACAATTTAAGGACCGAATATTGCATTTCTTGGAGGACGCAATTTTATTTTTGGGCCATGTGTGGGGGTCAATAGAAGCTTAACCTCAAGTTTGTGGGGTCGCCACCCTTGTCCCCCGGCCGCCATCTTGGAAAAAGGGGTGAAAACACTTTTTTCGCGATATCTCGGAAACTATACGTCTTACAAAAATTTTGTAAAGCCATAATTTGTAGCAAATTGTTTTGCCTGCAAATATGTTTTTTTTTTTCTCCTTTATCCCCAAATGGTAACTCATACCTTTTCTACCTGCATAACATTCGATAAGTTAAATTTGGTAAGTTCTATGGCAAAGAAAAGAGTTAGGAATAAATAAGTAAAGTTGTACGAATTTAACAAAAAAATTGTAATAATATATTTACAATAAAAAAAAAAATCAAAAATAAGTTAAACATTTTGTTTCGACCGGATTCTCATGAGCATTGACGAACCTGGTAAACTTTGGAGCGCTGTAACAGCGTTTTAAATGAATGAAATAAAAAAATATAGGGAACAATTTTCCTCAAAAGATCATTTACAAGTTAGTTTGAGGTAATTTTTTGTAAAATGTAAAAAAGTTATAGAGCAAAAAGAAAACTTTTATAAACATTTTCTCACATTTTTGCTTATAACTTCTTTAATTTTTAATTTAGGGCAAAAAGTTATATAAACATATTTGTAGGCAAAACAATTTGCTACAAATTATGACTTTACAAAATTTATGTAAGACGCATAGTTTCCGAGATATCGCGAAAAGTGTTTTCACCCTTTTTTCCATGATGGCGGCCAGGGGATAAGGGGGGCGACCCCACAAACTTGAGATTAAGCTTCTATTGACCCCCCACACATGTTGTAAAAATAAAATTGGGTCCTCTAAAAAATACAAAGCCCATGTAACATTTCAATGGGCTAATTGTTTTTAGCTTAAGGTTCCATTTTTTCCTTCGAGTAACTGTTGCTCAAGTGTTTAATGAGTAAAAAAAGCAACAACCATAACTACAGACGCATGTTATAACATTAGTACATCAATCTTTTAGCTTTTGCTTTAGCCGAAGTTTCAGCGTTGTTGCGTTTCCTTTTCTTGCCTAGAAATAGCTTTACTTCCCATTGTGTCTGAAACATAATAATATAATAATAATTTATAGTAACTACTAAAATTATTATCACTCATTAAAGAAAAAATATTTTACTTACTAAAGTACTAAGATGTGGCAATCACTGTATACACGTGACTATTTTTTCTACGCGCAGCAAGGTCAACTGTAGTCTGGCCGGAGCGACGAGCGATACGTCCTCTCTCTAGAAAGCCTCAAGGCGGACTAATTTGAAACGATTTGCGCGTTGCGTTTTATAGTGGTATTTAAAATATTTATAGAAAAATAACAGAGCCAATTTTGTTTAAAAAGATATTTTTTCTCTACTAACTTTTTTCTTCAGGATCTTTTTCGTTAGATAAAAATAACATATTG
This sequence comes from Manduca sexta, assembly GCF_014839805.1. Classification (NCBI taxonomy): domain Eukaryota; kingdom Metazoa; phylum Arthropoda; class Insecta; order Lepidoptera; family Sphingidae; genus Manduca; species Manduca sexta. The sequence goes on along the minus strand of NC_051136.1, from coordinate 15,311,310 downwards.
TTATGTTCCTTAGCGGTTTAAGATATTTTGAGCTTCGAAATAGACGTTCGAAGCGCAAATTTGAAAACCTCTGTTCAGTAATCATTAAACAATTTACAAATACTCAATAAATTTAAAAATTTTCTCTACTAACTTTTTAGACAACAAAATTTTCTATAATAATTACTAATTCATATGTTTTTAAAATAATGTTTTGATGGATATTATCTCCTTCGAAAAGTGCTGTTTTTGAGACATACGGCGCGCGGATGCGTAAACGCTCTTAATGAAACGTAATTTAAGTACCTACTTACGAAAATCTAACTGCGTACATAAATAGATAGCAGATGGAGATCACACTCAGACTCGAGGCTATACTAAGATATCTAAGTTTGTACAATTCTACGACTCACAGGTAAGTATCTACCTAGTACTTGTGAATGTCCTGTCGTCAAGGAATAAGTACAAGTTGGTTTCGGCCCTAAAGGACCCTTCGTTGGAAAAAATATATTCTACTTACACCTACCTACATTTAACAGTACCTACTAGAATCGAACCCACCCTCTTTCGGTAAAGAACCCTGCGTGCAACGACGCCAATATGTAACTATGTATCTACAATAATGGTACTAACTAAATAAAAATTTCAGTCACTACTTCTGAAGTAACAAACATAAAAAATACAGTCAAATTGAGAACCTCCTATTTTTTTTTTAAGTCGGTTAATAAATATTGAATTATACATACATACTAACTTATATATTATGTTTATTCGTTTAAATATATCGTCATTTATATCGCTCGATAAAGATACTGTACTTGCAGTAACCTCAATACTTATTACGATTTTTTTATACCTACCAACTCTAAATTTTATTCAATATTTTTTTACACTCCATTTGTTTTATTCACATTATATTTTCATAAAGCCATAACCATTAATTTTAGTCTAGACTCATATAATATGAACAATGCAGGTCTAGAATGTTCAAACACGTTTTAACAAAAATTAAAATGCTATACACGGAAATATTATTTAAAGTTGCAAGCACAAGTAACTAGGTACAATCCTATGCAATGAACGTGATCTTATACAGCTGTTAAGACAGTTTCTTTAATGATCAAAAAAATATGAAACCATTATTTTTTGTTTATTCCTTGATCGATTCTCATTAAATTGTATTATTTTATATCTCAATTCTCAAGACAAATAGCGATAATTGCAATAAGTCCAAAAATAACAGAACATTGTATTTAATACCAATAAGAAACTTATTAATTAGGAAAACAAGTAAATTCAACTAAAAGCTTTAATAAAAATTTTACTTACCAAAGTCATAAACTCCAGTCGTACATTTGGCAGACATTTTGGTCTAAAAGAAGGATGCTTCATATTTTACTAAAGCGAAAGATTTATTTATTCAAATCGTCCTATTTCGTTGCCCGCACTCGTAACACTTTAATCATGATCTATAGTCAATTTCCTTTGTGACCGCACATTTTGAACTTTATTTGAATGTAATAAGGAAATAAACGTTCAATCATGGAAGTAAATAAAATCCTTATGTTGTTAACTAGAGAAGTTGGTGAAAACAAGACAAAGAAATGAATTGTGTTGCAAGAAAAAGCATAAGAGAAATGACAGATGATGCATTCTATACTACTTTTTTAATCCAATGACTAAATATAAAGAGGACAGGCCTCAAAAGTTAGCTATATGAATAAGTTATATTTATGTTAGGGAAAGCGACGCAGAATTGTCAATATATATGTCTATCTCTTTTACTCAAAGCTTATTTGGAACGCAACAAAAAAAGACAAAAATAATTGCTTTCTTCGCATATGGCACTATTTCGTTTACTTCAACACACTGGGACCGCCTTGCGGCAGAAAAGCCATTTTATGCTGGCCAGTCGGCAAGTACATGTAGTGTCAGACGATGTAAACAAATCTTCATAAATATTGAATTTAAAGTAATATAATCATATTCTCAATTGTTCAGTGTGTTTATTAGTGTATTTGTTAAGTTTCGAAAATGACTCAGTGTTGTGTGAAAGGATGCAAATCGAATTCACGCAAGAAAGACCCCGAAATATATTTTCATAGGTTAGTAACTGTTTTTACCGAAAATTAGCAAATATCTTTGTATAATTACTTTTTGGATGTGTTTTTATCAATTAAAATGATATGTGGATCTGGTTTGTTAAGCTTTGGACCCTTTTAGGCGTGATTTATACACATTAAAATCATTATGTTTGTTTACACACGAGCTTAGGGATGGGTGGATTTGTTTAGAAATTATTGATATCGATATTTTAACAGACGCCCGTTTATCAGTTACGGTTTTTGTCTTTGAAAGAATGTTAGAGCACACATCAATATTGTATTATTCAGAAGGACAAACTAAGTGAAATTAGAATATTTTTTAAGATAACCAAAAAATTTAAAAACCATGGCAAAATGAATTGAGAATATTGAGCGACGTGATTGGAATCCTACACCAAATACATATTTCTTTACATTTTGAGAAGATATGCATAAACCACACGTTTAATTAACGCGAGTAAAGATAACTGTTTTCCAACAATATTCCCGATAAGTAAAATAGTAATGATTATTATACTTCACCTAATAGTAATATTACTTTAATATATTGCTATGAATAAAATTAGAATTGTTACATAAAAGAATAGATAAACATAAAAGAAACAACATAAAGATGAAATGTAAGATATATTTTTACAATTGGCGGTCTTATGTTTCGAGCAACCTTTGCATGCACGGAAATAGATACATAATCATATTGTTGTTATTGCAAATAATTATTATAATTGATTATCTTAACCACCATTTTTACGGTCATTGATTTTAGTTTGCTGAACCATAGTTATGTTTCTCGATCAAAGAGCATAATAATAAAATAAAATAAAACCAACCAAATAATTGCTGGCTACGCTATCTTATTCCATTTATCATGTATTAAATAAATATCTTAATCTGTAACTTAAATTTTTAGCAAGGAATAGTGCAACATACAAATATAGATCAAACACAACTGGATGTTTGTCACAACAGGTACTGCTTTGTTTAACAATTGTTACTTATAAATCAGTTTCAGTTTGTTTGTTTACATTATGATTTGTTATATTTATATTATGGTAGTTCCTAACCCCTTTCGTATTTGATCTTTTTGGGGCTTGTTTGTCTCTCTTAATTCTTCGATGTCGATACAAAATTTTCGGTACTAGCATATCACTATTGTAAGGGGCGGAGTCGGCACCATTTTGTTCATGAAATGTGCCGCATGTCACGTGACCATATTACCCATCCTCTATACTTCTTTTATCATTGTTTTAATCTTGCACAGAATGATAAGTCACATCCAAGAAAAATGACAATCAGCATTACCTCATGGATGTCAATTTCATACACTGCATTCGACTGGACGTCTTTTAGCAAAGTTAGGCCATTCGTGACTATCTTCAGCTTGGTTATAAAGCCTGGCGTCAGCCGCACTGTTACAAATTTAACTATTATAATTGAACGAGTTCATAAAAAATCAAGTTCTCGGTTAAACTCATCAGCTGCTAGTTTATCATGCTTATCTACTCAAAGAGATACCTTTTATCTGGGATTTACGAAAAATACAACTTGATTACGTACAGCCTCATTTATCGTTCGTCTCCATTAAATATATTTTATGGTCTGATAAAATGAATTAAATATTTCGTTATCAAAAATACGCACATGCCATATAGTGGTAATAAATGATAGAATTAGATTTAACAACACTAGAACGACGTCATCCTTAAAAATCCTCTTGAAAAGCAAGTATATAATGGATGAGAAATAAAAATATTTTTGATTTTCTTCCTAATATAAATAATGCTCATGTTTGAAGGTGATACCACATGATCTGCTAGGTAATTTGGTCTTCACTACATAGTATAAAACAAAGTCGCTTTCTCTGTCCCTATGTCCATTTATATGCTTAAATCTGTAAAACTACGCAACGGATTTTGATGCGGTTTTTTTTAATAGATACGAGTGATTCAAGAGAAAGGTTTATATGTATAATAACATCCATTAAATAGTGAAGAAATACTGTTATTTTGTTATGTTATACCCGTGCGAAGCCAGAGCGGGCCGCTATATTTTTATATACAACGTTCACAGTTTTTCTGTAGTGTATTTAGTATCAGCATGGCACCGGTGCGAAGCCGGGGCGGGTCGCTAGTCTCTTATAAAAGAATCGTGTTAAAAACCTTCTTAAAGAACCGGCAATGGTTACTTAGATAATCAAAAACAATCATCGATGGGTGTAATGTTAAGTGACTTAAGCGACATATTTTCATTATTAAATTATAATTTATATTCGAAATATGTGTATTTTAAACCTAGTTTCAAGTGTCGCTTAAGTAAATTGGCCTTTGATATGTGTCTGCGTACGTAAACATGTCAAAATAATAGTAACGTTTACGTACACAGCTAACAGCATCGCGTTGCCTATATTTGCTCATAAATTATGAGATTGTTATATAATACGGATTTCAAAATGGCTTATGCTGTATTTTAATTCACTTCCAAGCAGTTTCACCAACAATACCAATACTTTTCGTACCAAAATGCTACTCCCAAAGAATTCGTTTTATACTCGCAAATCTTATTATGGAGCACACTGCATATGTTATAAAACATTTACGATACTGCATTGCTCGCCCCTGAAATCAATAAGTCGATTGGATACGTCTACCAATCGCGAGCGTTAAATAAAAAATGTATTAAACGCCACCTAACCATTCAAAGTTTCTATTAGTAACCTGACTAGCTTCAGTATGAAGTAACTTCTTTTTATATATCCAATAGAGATAACTCAGATCTTCTAACTCTCAAGACTGATCCGTCTGACTCAATTAATCTTTGCAACGAATATTTCGCAACAGTAGGATCAAAACTAGCTGAAGCAATTCTTACCAAATCTAATACTACAGAAAGTATTCTAGCGTCCCGAACAGTCTCCAACCAAAATCCCGTTAACTCATTCTTTTTCGCACCAACAGACGCCACTGAAATAGATTCCATAATCAGAAACCTAAAAACTGACAGCGCACCAGGCCTCGATGGGATAACAAATGGTGTCTTAAAAGAAATCAGAGCACATATTACTGCCCCTTTGGCCCATATCTTTAATTTGAGTCTATCTACTGGAATCTTCCCGTCTATTTGGAAAACTGCCGCGATCACGCCAATTCTCAAATCTGGTATACCAGATGACCCCAAAAATTACCGGCCAATATCCCTGCTTTCGACACTCTCTAAGATCCTTGAGAAAATTGTAAACAAGAGATTGGTCAACTACCTGGAATCCTACAATTTATTGTCTGATAAACAATTTGGATTCCGGAGACAAAAAAGCACCAATGATGCGGTTAAACTGCTTACAGATACAATATCTTCTCACCTTGATAACGGTCACAGTTGTATAGCAGTTTTTCTCGATCTGGCAAAGGCGTTCGACACCGTTTCCATACCCATTCTCCTACAAAAGCTCGAAAATTTAGGGATACGTGGCGTGGCTCTGGACTGGTTCAGAGACTACCTCACGGGACGTCAACAAATTGTTCAAATAAAAGGTCGCATAAGCACCACGCTTCCAATAAACTTTGGGGTTCCTCAAGGTAGCATATTGGGCCCCACCCTGTTCCTTATATATATGAACGATATACACAACCTACACATTCCAATGGCAGACCTCCTCTGTTATGCTGACGATACCGTCGTTGTTTTCAACGCTCGAAGCTGGGAAAGCGTCAAAACCTGCGCCGATAGAGGAATGATATACATAAGGGACTGGCTAGAAAGCAATCTCCTTACTTTAAATGCCGGTAAAACCAATTACATCTGCTTTTATAAAACAGCAGCCTCTCAACCCAAGATCCCCACCCATCTTTTCTTACACACCTGCACACCATCCCCAACTACACTTGCATGTAACTGTGTGACTCTTCAACGCACAGAGAGCATTAAATACCTTGGAGTTACCATAGATGAGCGCCTCACATTTCTACTCCACATCAATCTTATTGCTGTCAGAGTAAGAAAACTGTCGGGCATTATGCGCCTACTAAAAAAATCTGCTAACTGGAAGACCCAAAGAACCGTGTATTTCGCCTTATGCCAATCTATTATCAGTTATTGTATAGGTATATGGGGATCAGCGGCCAGGACCGCAATAATCAATCTGGAAAGGGCACAACGAGCTATACTAAAGGTGATGCTGAGGAAACCCTTTCGATACTCCACTGATGCTCTATATTCCGAAGCAAAAGTTCTGCGAGTTAGGCAATTATTCATTCTCCACGCCTGCCTGTCTGCTCACAAAATATTGACGAAATCTCCGTTATATGACGCATTCAAGTCCAAACGTGCCTTTAGAATCCCCCCTCCCATCTATTAAATCATCGTTTGCAAAAAGGTTCCCAATATACAGCCATCCATCCGTTTACAATAATGTCTCCTCTAAATGCTCCCTTAAAGACTGCACCAATCACGCAGCAAAAACAAAGTTGACCAATTTTCTCCTACGCCTCGATTACATTGAAACAGAAAACCTAATAAATAGGTACACAAACATATTAATTGAATAATTCCTTATATTATCAAAGTATCTATCGTTCATCACAACATTCATTCATCCTACATAGACCACACCCCGCTCCACAAACACGTTCTCATATACACCTTGCCAAACAATTAGCTCATACACATAAACTCTTGGTACAGAAACTTACTATGATCATGTTATGCTTTAAACTTGTTCCAGTGTATCCTTAGATTTGTTTGCTCACCTAATTTCTATAATTTAATTATTATTACTTTTTATAATTATTATTACTTTTATAATTATTATTACATTTTATTATTTAGCTCAAAGTTAAGTATTATAAATTGCATTGTTTTCTGCTTGCGGCTAAATACTTATATGTGACTTTTAATGTAGCAGCCCAAGATACAAGCGTAGCTTAGTTTGGGTGCCACTAGCAAATATTGTAATTAAATAATAATGCTGTAAATAAATAAATAAATAAATAAATAAATTGCTTTGTTAAAATGTTTCCGAGAAAAGTCCAAGTAAATTGACAAGAGATGAGACGCCTGGAAAAATACAGATAGAAAATACATACATAACATCACGCATTTATCCCCGAAGGGGTATGCAGAGGCGCAACTAGGGCACCCACTTTTCGCCAAGTATGTTCCGTCCCATGATGTGATAGGGAGCGAGCCTATCGCCATATCGGGCACAAATTCCAGACTCCGGGCTGATACTGAGCAGAAAAACCCAAATATCACTTTGCCCGACCCGGGATTCGAACCCAGGACCTCAGAGCGCTATTGTACCGGACATGCAATACAACTACGCCACCGAGGCAGTCAGATAGAAAATGGTTGCACAAAAAGAGAAAATTGTAATTTCTCCATCTTTTCCAACGGCATTAAAACAATATTATGTTAATATCAGAATGCTAATCTGTAATTTTTAGTGTCGGTGCCGAAGATGGCCGAGTATACCCGAACGATAACGATCTTTTGATACATCAACACTTCTGAACCGGTACACATCGCAATCTGTTTAAATCTGACCCCGTGAAACCGCCGTCCGTGTAACCTTTCTGTTGTCTTGTCAAATATGATTGTTAATGCACAATTACTGATTGGGAAATATTAATTGTATGATTGATTCGTCTTTTGCAACTAATAAGTCTTATGGAGATGTTATTAACATTAGTGGCACGTGAACAAATACTTTTGGAGGTTTTATTAAAAAAGTTACATGTCATTTAACAACATCCTCGTATGTATAAGAGATATTTTTTTTAGAAGTGTGTCCTCTATTAGCCTGGTCTTAGAGGCTTCAACTCTTGAGTTCTGCAACATTTCAAAATTGTTCATGTTACAAGGCATGTTAACTAAGGCGTATCTTAAAGAATTTAACGCAATTTGCTAGTCCTATAAAGATCGAAACATAGGTATTCATGTTTCCAGGAATGGTATATCCTAGAAATAACCGGTTCTTAACGTCTTCACTAAATAAACATTAAAAATTTAAATTAGTATGTTTGTTACTTAATAACTGAGTAAATTGTCACTAAAGTCTGCATGTGAATGGCTTGTGACCGCAACAGAACGGGTTATGTATCCCGATTTGCGCAATGCGTAATAATAATGTTTAGGGATTTTATTTACATCCGTGCCAGAGACAGTTTAGCTGCTGATATCAATTTTAGATTGCATTTGATCACCACAATCACTCATTTTATTTACGAAGGGGTAGGCAGAAGCGGAATAAGTGTATCCATCTTCCGCCGTGTGCATTCCGTCTCATAATGTGATAGCGAGCCTATCGCCATATTGGGCACAAATACGAGACTTCGGGCGAATACTGAGTAAAAAAAATCCAAAATCACTTTGCCGGACACGGGCATCAAACCCGAGACCTTAGGACTGCAATCGTTCCGTAACACAACTTCGCCTTCGAGACAGTCAATGATGATGGATGATTACCATTACTCAATTTGTTTGTGGGATCCGCTTTTGTCACTAGGTTACCCACAGATGTGCGAAAGAACACTAAGTGATCATGGTATCTCAATTTAACTTGATCCACCACATCTGCTTACCTAAAAAAACCCAAAATATACATCCAAATTAATTTATAGTGACTTATAAAATCATTTATAATGCTATAACTAAACATATATATGCGAGTAATAATAATATCGGAACGATACGTGTTCAGTAATACATATAGTTTGATAACTATTTTATGGTTACGTCTTATCTAAAATAAGCATTACGACTGCTGTATTTGGCAATAATAAAACCGCGGTGATCGTAAATAAATGTATAGTTTCTGCGATACTCAAGGGTTCATATTAGTTATTACAGATCAAACCAAGCCAGAGGCTGCAACTAGCCTAATTCGAAAATTGCCAACTGCGTGTAATGACACTTATTACGATTTTGCTTTAATTCTTGACAACGTAACGAATAGAATTTTGTCAAATAGAGATCACAGAACTGAAACAAGGAGTAATTCAATGGACTCCTCTAGTGCTGCTCCAAAAACTACAATACTATTAAGTTCTCAAACTGAACCAAATTTTAAACTAAATTTACCATTAGGATGTTTAACAAGTGTTTCAGCGAATAACTGACGTGTCAAGAGTATAAGAACATTTAGTACCTAATTTTCCATTTTAATTATTTTCGATACCCTTCACGATGGTCTAGAAAGTTCGAATGAAGAGTGAATTCGTTGCATTACTTTGTAAAGGCAGTAACTTAGCTATTGCGTCCGAACATTTCGTTGACAACTTAAAGCGACCGGCGGTATCTAATTGACGTTGTTAAGGAATTCCAAGTACCAACTGACCACGTAAAGTAAGCGCAACACGATGATTTGTGTTTATTGAGCTTTCTAACAAACCGACCGGGTTGTCATTACAACCACGACCGGTTCCACAGCATCTGTTGCCACGTTTCAGTTTGACAATGGACCTGGCTATAAAACGATAATCGATGCATGGGGAACCCGCAAAACCTATTGTGAAATTCATCATCATCAGCCACTTAGAGTCCACTGCTGAACATTGTGAAATTGCCCGCTCTTTTTTCTAACTTCTCTGGAGACATTACTAGATGTGAGTTCAGCTTCTGTTCAAACCTCGAGTTAAGATATAACTATGTAATTATGATGATATTGAGTAGAATCGACAAGAGTACTTGACATTTTAAAAAATAAGATAAAACTTTGTCAAAAATGTCACATATGTTTTCTATAGTTCAACCACTCTGTTTTGAAATACGTATGACGAACAACATTAATAAATAAACAAGTAAAGTATAAAAAAAATAATAATAAAATGTACGCATTAAGAAGAAACACGATAAACACAGTAAGAACTAACGCAGTCTATAAAGACGATGACGACGTCACTGTATACGAAACCTTGAGAATGAATTAACTTATTATATAAGAATTGCATACGATAAGGAAAAATCGCAATTCTGCGTACTACGATTATCAGATATGTATTCAATACTAAGCCGTACATTGACTATAATTACATTTTTGATAAGATCAATGTAAAAACCTATCAGAATAAATACTGCTCCATTTAAGCATGAACTCACATGCCTTTGGTAGTCAGCCTTTGTTCTTAAGTCTTGATGTATTACAAGACTGAAAAATGAGACACGTTGGCTTATGTTACGGCTTATTTCTGCTGTGAAAGACTTTTGTCTCTGTGACCTATTTATGCTGCATTTTGCATTTGTGTTCTCCCTTTCAACAGTTAAATGTCCTTAACTAATCATGTTGATGTTTCATTTACCATAAATTAGTTTGTGATCGAAGATAAAATGTACAAATACAAAGGGCCGTAACCTTGGGAAACTACAGGAATACAACGGTAACAAATTCCTCTGTGTATGTCTCGAAGGTCGCTGTTGCTGGGGTAAATCAGAATAACAATGAAAGATAAATATTATGTAATCTTGGTATTTATTAACATGAAAACACATAGATTTCAACAATTGAAAAAAGAAAAAAGCCTCAAGGTCATTGTTCTTGAAAACATAAAAAGTGAATATAAGCCACGTGTATACATTTTAGAATATTGATTGCTGACAGTCGATACAAATTGCGAGTCGCAGACATATCGAACAGTTGTGTCAACAAATACAGATATTTGCAAAAGTTAAGGTTAAATATTTGGATTGTCAGTCGTGCAACCATTTGACGAGCGTGTTTTTGCATATTTTATAAAATTGCTGATGGTTACTGTACATGCAGTAGTAGAGCGAAAATCTATTTCAAAGATAATTTCATGTCAATTATATTTATCTGATAATAGCATAATTCTTTTGATAGTGGTATAATTACTACTACGTTTGGCAACACCTTTGCTTTGCCCCCAACATAATCTAAATCCTTATTTACAAATGGCAACGTTGCCCCTAGATTAACGATATCTATATTCCATGATAACTCTTTACCCAGTATTGACAAATTCGCCTACAAACAAAATATTTCAATCCACTATTCTACGATCGCTTTCTTTTGCGAAGCTATTTATTGGAATCAAGCATTTTCACGAGCCACATTGAACAAAATTGATAAAATAACATTGTAATTAATTCCTGGAGCAAATTAATTCTATTAATACGTTTGTGTGACTATCCCACGCCAGTCAACCCGGACCTGTGTAACGCGAACCATGTGAGAAGTTCCGTAGGTTGGGTTACACCGTTTCCTCACGCCTCCGAAGGGTATTGATTGCGCCGTTTGTCACTGCGTCCTGTATTGCGATTAACAATACGATCTGACATTTCGCAATAGTACGGGTGACAATCACATTTGATCCTACCACAAATCCTACGCTTCTAGATATAGATCCTTTGTCAAAGGTGTTCGGAACAGTAAGAGTTAAACCAACAACCAACCAAAAACTGATCACACAAACATGATAATTATTGAGATATTGGCTAATAATAAACACATCTATAATAGAATGATTTGAAATAGGAGAAATTCCAACGAAATTACCATTCGAAGTATAATAGGATAATTTGAAATATGAAACATGCATACGAAATTAGCAATAAAAATGAGTACACATATTGTTGAAACTTTATTGCCGATCTATAGAAACTAAAGGGTCATAAGCGTAGAAGGCCGGTGAAGCCATTAACTTTAGGCCCCTAGTACGTTACGTGTTTCGTACATGATTTTCAAACTCAAGCATCTTTGAGAGCATTGGTGTGGGATCGAGAGGAATCTGAATGTATTTGCAACAGTTAAAATATTTAAACTTACACAACTATATTTCTCATAAGTGTCACAGTCGTATCAAATAGTAATATCCTTGAAAATCGAACGGTTGCACTAAGTTATTCCAACTTGCTTGGAAGCTGAATTACTAAATAACTAGAAACTGCATGTGACATCACTCATGGTTTTATATAATAAGGACATGCATTAAAACACATGCAACGCGAGATTTATAATGTGTGATGTCAACAAGGATCCGTGGTGTTTTTGGAATTAGAAAAGTTGCATTAAATCTATTAGTATATATTCTAAAAGCATTGTAGCGTCCACACAGTATCTTCAGGGTCTGCATGCAATATTAATTCCTTTTATGATTGAGTGCTTAGAATGTCTAACCCCTGTCGACATATAAATTGAACTTGCATATTTATTGCGAAGGCATCAATCGATATACATTATCATACTATTATAAACGGACCGTGAGAACTATCTCACGTGCACTGAATAAATTCATTATATAAAGGTGAAAATATGAAATCATGGGTGATGCTAATTGTTATTAAATGTTTATAAATCGGATTAATTTGGCGTGTTTTGGTTTTGGCCGCAACAATCGATCTTCGATCTTATTCTATTGAGTTGTTTTTATAGTTAGAATAAGTGCTTATAGCTAATAAATATTGTATACCATAAACATGTACGACTTGCCAAAATTTATATTATATGTACAAACATTAATTATACATATTTATAGATTGATTCTCATTGCATTTAGTGCGTACTTCTAATTTCTATTTCAAATCAAAACTAATTTTGATTATTATCCTCTGGCATCAAACTCAAGACCCCACGTTTCGTTCTACTGGGCCACAGTACATTGGGCACGGTTTAATTGCCGTTCCAAATACTATTTGAGGTTAATATAAGCCGTGGGACATACATGTTGAGAATAATTATATTGGCAACTGTATTGACAATGTTTCGTATTAATAATATGCTAGTAAATGCATATGATACTTATTAACCCATAGCAGGTCTAATATCTCTATTACCTCCACTTAACCTGTACTAAAAAGCAGCAATAGCTTAGTATATCTAATATATACTTAGAATTTAGACAGAGTTTGAGGGTTTGACTGTCTCCAGCATAGGAAGTTAAGAATACATTCTTGTTACTCATTTCTCGCTTTAACAATGACCAAAAAATTATACTGAATAAGAAAAAAATTGTGTACTTGAGAGCTTTCCACAAATATTTTGTAAGTACTTCAAGTCTACCAACTACACTTGACTAAAGATATAATCCCTTATTAATGGAGAAGGCCCGTGCCCAGCAGTAGAACATTACAGCAGTGCTGATTCCATATTGCAATTTCGGATAAACATCTCGACAAACCACTTCAGTAAAGGATGCAATTACTAGATACTTCGATTATTAATCCTGACGTCCATATTTATCCCCACTTCCGATTCCCACGGGATCAGATTTGCACAGCAATTATGCTAATCGACGAAGTCTCAGCGTGTAGAATCATTTGCGTAATGGTGTGGGTGACAGACCATTTTCTTTATAAGTTTTCCTCTTAGGGTGTTGCGTATTAGGTGTTAACAAAGTTAAGTTACATATTTCTTAGTGCGTTTTTGATTCAATGTCCTCAATTGCGATTTATGGCGTAATCAAGTTGATTAAACTTTTGCCTCATGAGCAATGGCTAGAGAGTAAAGTAGTGGAAAACTTTGATCTTAGTTTATGTCATTTTAAGAATAAATTAAATAAACTTAAATAAAAAGCGACAATTGCTTAGTTGGTTGCGGAACGGACTACCGAGACCAATATCCGCAGGTTCGAATCCCAAGGGTGCACACCTAATTATGTTATATTTCGCTTCAAACAAAGGATAGCGAAACTAATCGGATTAAAAGATATTCTCTCTGGATTCAGTAAACGAAATTCATTCCATGGTTCTTAATCGATGTCAAACGCCATTTTAATCAAAGAATTTTAGCCTTAAAGGACAAACTATAGAATTATATGAATTATCGTAATGTAATCTACTCCACTACCAAAACACTTATATTGTTATTGTAATCCAATAACATGCATATACCTTGTCAATCGCAGGAATCACTGGAAAGTTACTGGAAACACCCATTTATTTACGTCCAAAAATATATTTGTATGGATCGATCCATACACGGCAAGAGATTGAAGTACGGCAAATTCCGTCATTAGTAAATAGCTTTACCATTAGCTCTTTATGATGTTTGTTAATGTTATCACTATTAGCTGTATGATATAGGGAGTAAAAAATATAATGTTGACAGATATTTCGTACAACGCTTTGCTTCATTTCAAAATTAATTAAATTAAACTTCGGGGTTGTATTAATGTCTTCAATAATTATGATTGCTGCTGATTTGTTGTTCCAAGTCATGTGATGTTTTTGGAATCCTAATATACTCTGGCTATTTCGCCAATTGTTTGGTTCTGTACAAGTTAGTAACCCAGTCTTCTACACTACAAAAAATAGTGGCATAACATTTTTTTTAACTTTAGCATCTACAAATGTGTATTGGTATAAAGACAGACGGAGCAATCAGTGGATTCATGCTTTCCGAAGAATAATAAGATCTTGTAAAACTATCGAACACTACTTATTATTTGCACTGATCCAAAATGAATTAGAGCCATTTTAATTCACCATTACCATTATTTATTCAAAATCAACAAGTATGAAATCGGTTTCAAACAAATCAGCGAACACACCGTGAATGGTCCAACACTTTGTGCTCATTTTAAAATGAGATCGGTAATAATTTATTCAAGTGACGTAAGCCACGTTTTACGGCGCACACTTCTAACCCGACCATAAAAAGTCGGGACAACCTTATGACAACCGGTATTAGATGCCCGCGATATACCTCTTCAAAATTAGATAGACCCACAAAAAGTCCACGGCACCATGCCCCGAAGTCTCTGTCAATTTAGCCAAGTCATATTAACAAAAAAACCTTATTAATATTGAAGGGCAGAGACCCGTAGCCATCTTATTGCACGGTTAGTAAAAAATGATATTATCTCTATTGTGTCGCAAATAGAATATTTTAGAACGATGACTGAGTACAAAGAGCATTTTGTTTAGTTTTGAAATTACAAATATTTATAATGTAGGGGGCGGGTGAGTAAAAAATAAAATGATGTGTTGGGTTGGTTGGTTAATTGGTTTATATATAAATAAACCCATTAACTATACGGTAGGTAACTTATGTTTGGTATGACAAATAAAATCCTGAGTTCAATTTCAGCTAAAAACTGACGATGACTCGATGAAATGACGTGGAGTAATACGTGCAGAATATAGCATTTAAGTCAGTTTACTGAGTTTTTTTATTTAGTAGTAACATAGGGGAGAAAGAGGCAGGCAAAATTATGTATTTTTGATACAAAACAAATAAATAATACGTCGAAGCAAAAATAGCTTCTGGAACATCGTTACAATAAGATAATAAGAGGAGAGGTTTGCAAATGAGCTGGTAAGTCTTTTGATAAGTGATCTCTATTTCCCATACACATTATACTAAAAACAGTATGTATGCACATCAGCCTTAAAGGCTATAAATAGGGATTAGCATGCAGGTTTTTGACCCTCGGTATTGTTAGCTTTCACAGCTTATATGACACTAATTTAAAGCCTCTATGCTATCTTAATACGTACTTAATTAAAAGAGGATTCTTTATGACCCGTTTCTTACAATATACGTTTAATTCATTCGCGCCATTTGATTGGTCTTTATCTGAAATTGCTTTCTCGATCTTAGTACCGGAGACTTGTATAATTGGGTTGGTTATGGCAGAACAAACAATAGCGTATCTACAGATAATTGAAACTAGGTTTTATATACAGATCTAAGAATAGTTATTCAAAACAAAAATTTGGATTCTTAATGGTTTATAGATTATTTTGCTGAAGCTTGCATTAGAGTTTTTATTTCTTTTAATACTTAAATTTTTAGCTTTAGTTCTACCATTGACTTATTATTGGTTTTTGGTAGTCTTCCCCACATTTAGCAAAACGTATGTTCAAGGACGTTTTGAAAAACAATAAAGTTATTTATAACTCTGAAAATAAATAAAACTGAACTTAGTACTTTAATAAATCCATAACTAGATACCATAACTTTTTTATTACTCTTAGATAGAGTGCCCGACGTAAAATCATGCAAAATATTCGACGCAACGTTCATCTAGCGAGCTTTGATCGTAAAATCTGCGCGTTCAAAGTTATTACGTATTACAATATCACAATATAGGCTTAATTGAGAATGGGGATTTACTTACGCAATATAATAATTACTTTGTTTAATTTTAGATTCTGTAAAGCCCCAGAAATGTTGAAATTTTAGATACCTTCTTTATTTCTGCAGATATGTATACTTATCTGAACTTATTGATCATAGTTATAACTGTATACTTTGTTTTTTATTGTAAGTTTCATACATTTGTAGGTTATACCATCATATTATTAAATATTATTATAAATTACAACCACCATATTTTAGAATTGCGTCTGAGTGCAATTTCTTTTTAATAATTTCTTAAATTCATCATTAACGTCACAAGTAACTGTGTAATCAGATTTTGTCAAACCAACTAGTTCAAAGAATAATCGCCTTTATTGCGTATCACAAACGTTTAAATTCCTCTCAATCATGACACTAGTCACAGATACATATCAGCGCAAATGGTTACTTTAATCGACTTTTTGTTTTTAAAAGTCATTGTTCTATCACAATTGTCTGAGATAGAAATTGTGATACGCTCATTACTATTTCGTTCCGGGTTTATGAAAAACATTTTAAAACGTTCTTTGTTATTAAATCTTAGTGACATGTTGGCAATAATTTATATTAATGTTATGTGTCTCAGCTGTCATAATTAGTGGAAT